>NW_015163148.1:334650-345897 GCF_001447785.1 Gekko japonicus
AGGAGGAGGAGGAGGAGGAGGAGGAGGAGATTGGATTTATACCCCGCCCTTCACTTGGAGTCTCAGAGCGGCTTACAAACTCCTTTCCCTTCCCCTCCCCACAACAGACACCCTGTGAGGTGGGTGGGGCTGAGAGAACTCTGACACAAACTGCTCTTTTTCAAGGACAGCTGTGCCAGAGCTTGTGACTGACCCAAGGTCACATCAGCAGGTGCAAGTGGAGGAGTGGGGAATCAAACCCGGTTCTCCCAGATTAGAGTCCGCACACTTAACCACTACACCAAACTGGTAGTTTAACACCAGGCTGTAATTGCATTAACCACTTAGCGTGACAGCTAAGACTTACACATAGATCATACTGATCTAGATCCAGTAACTGCTTGCTACCTCAACCATCTAGACATATATCTCAATAGATTCCACCTGGGTTTTTGAGGGGAGAGCCAGACTTTGAACAATAATATACTGGAATATTAATACTTGTTACCAAAAAGGAGATCTGTGTCAGGGCATGCATGTGCAAATGTCTTAACACATAAAAATCTCAGACTCTGGCTGCACATTACTCCTTGTATACACAGACACAGCTAGGCTTCATAGATCTCCAGAAAGGAAAGGAGGGCAAAAACAAATATTTAACAAAATGATTACCTAAATTCATATTGATTTTTCTATCAAAAATACAGAGTAGCAAAGAACAACAGGCAGTTTTCAAATTAAGATCAGTTCTAAGCAGTCAAGTACCAGAATCGTTCTATACATGGCAGTTCCAATCTGATAAAAAATTGGAGTCTCCCTGTATCGCTGGCTGTGCATAGCTGCAGGACCTAGTGGTGCTCTAAAGCATGCTTGCTAACATGGAGGGGCCTTGGGGAATTATACTGAATTGGGTAGTTAACGTTTATTATAGTCATACTGAGTTTTGATTATATGATATTGCTCCTTATATTCTGCACGTAGAGAAAGAATGCTGAAAGAAACTTCAGAAACTTGGCAATTCGTAAACTTTAATACTGTGTTCTTAACAAATTGTACCCCATGTCACCTAAATTGGGTATAAAATGACTTTTCACCTCCTTGTTGGTAATTTATTTATTTATTTATTCGATATACCGCCCTAACCCCCGTAGGGGTCTCTGGGCGGTTTACATGAGGGGTGCTAATCACAATTTAACCCTAACTAAGGCCACATTATTATGGGGAGTGGGACAGCCTACCGGCACCCAGGTGGAGATAGATGTCTTTTTCTGGTCTGGCTGGCTTCATTCCCGGCGGTGTATGGCTGTTGTTCTTCTGGCGCATTTTTGCGATCTGGCTCGCAGTCAGCATCCTCCTCAGGTCCCGACTACATCCCACGGCTCCGCCGCGCCCCTGGATGACGTCACCGCGTGCCTCCTGCTGCACGACAGCCGCTCGCTGTTCCCGCCACTGGCCACCAGGGATCACTCCTTCCAGGCCTGCTGCTTGCCGCTTGCTGCCGCTGCGTCGCCGTGCTGCCTCACCTCCACCGCCGGTACTCCGCCATCGCCGCCGTCTCCGTCGTCATTGCCGCCGTTGCCTTCCACATGCCTCGCTGGAGGAGGGTGCCCCCCACCCTTCTAAGGGTAGGTACCCATTTATCTACTCACATGAATGTTACGTCTGCTTTCGAACCGCTGGGTGGCCAATGACTTTTAACATAGAAAACTTGATGTGACTTGAATGAGTTCACAATGAAAGAATGATGAATGGATTCACCATCCTGAGCAAGAGTGGAACAAAAACACCATGAGTTGGGTCCTTTTCCCATTGCTAAGACTTTACAGAACTCACTTCCTTTTGGACCATGCCTTATAAGCTACAGTCCCATGATCAGCAAGTATAACAATTAAAAGTATGCAAGCAGCACAGTAGGAAAAAGGAAAGGAGAGGGACTGGAATGACATGTTCAATGTGACTCTTGCTTGGAGCAAAAAGAGCAACTGTGGACCTGTGTGCATCTATAAATCTATCTCATGGAAGCAGGAGGTGATTTGTTCTTTCTAATGACCTGACTGCCAGATTAGGGTGTTTCTGCCTAGTAGGGCTAGTTCAAGGTATTTTGTGAGCTCAAGCAAAGTATACTCATCGCCTCCCAGGCTTGGGAGATGGGCCTAAGATATGTGACCAAGTTGGGCCTCCATGCAATAGTATTATCTTGGCAAATGATTAAAGGCAGTTTACCCAATACTATGTAATGATGGCTAATAAAATGATTTCAGGGGGCTTTGGTTGACCAGACTGTGGTATAGATTGGTGAGTTTCTATGTTACTGCTGTGGATGGTGCAAATCATGTGTTAAACTAATAAAGGGTTCTAGAATTCTATATATACGTCTGTCTGTCTGTCTGTCTATCTATCTATGAAACACTTCATATCCTATCTTGTCTCCCTTGAATGTCAGGGCATATTTAAAGTAAAGTTTTTGTTGAAAAGAACACTTATAAAATGTGCCTCCTAATATCAATGTAACTTTAAAAAAATCAAGTGCCTGTTGTTTTTGTCTACATTCAGGCATTTTAAACTCATGGGACCAATTTGGTGAGATGACAAATAAGTGCTTGCAAATTAATGATTATACAGGGAAAACATGGTTTAAAATGCTAAATAGTTTCCCCTCTAGAATCATTCAGATTAGTGATATAAACAGAACATTCTGGATTTGGAATTTGAACTATCACTGTACTGTCAGCTGCACAAAATGAAAGGAGATGTACTAAAAGGCAAAACTGTTGTGTTTGGGGCCAAATGGCATCTATCGTAAGGATTGTTTCAGAACATTGGCCATCTGACGTTCATATATCAAGGATAATATATATGAGAACACTATTTGCAATTCATTCCAAGCCTTGAATTGTCTTGTTCCATGTTCAGAAATGAAAGGAATGATATATACTGAGTTATGAAGCCCATTTTGATGGTGTTTAACAACAAAGCACATGTTTAATTTTTGTTCTTAAAAGGGTTGAGCTCTGTTTGGGGATTAAGGAAATACAAGAGCAGTGCTCTCCTGACACTTCATCTCATTCCAAGCAGCAAAGTGATTGCAGCTGGAGCAAAGTGCAGTCCATCTGTCCCAGAAATTAAGCTCTAAATGAAATTTAAACTGTCCAGATAGTGTAGTGGCTGATAATACTTTGAGTCTAGTGATAATGCTGTTTAGCTTTTGGATGGACTTCCAGGAAGGAAAAGGATGTTTCTTCTCAATCAGGAGTGCAGTGTAATAGGTCCAGTAACTGGAAGTCCCTGAGCAAAATATAGCTGCTTCAGAGGCACTCCTTAGATCCCCTTTAGGGACCAACTTAGGATCAAACTAGATGTGGCAACATCCTACTGTCCTCTATGGGGACACTGTCACCATTTGAAAGTGATTTTAAAATGCTATAAGCAGTACGGTGGGCTGAGGTACTCTTATTCCCCCCATACCCTTGTGTGTGTGTGTCTGTGACCATATTGGCACTTGAAGAAGTACAAGGAAAAAACAAGAGCATTTGAGCCTGTCATACTTTGGGCCAGATCAGGATTGGGCCCTTGTGGCATTTTTTAATCACTTTAAAATGGTGGGGGCATCCCCATGGAAGACACAAGCATGCTGTCTTATCTAGGTTGGCCCTTACTGATGAATAAAGTGTGGAGAACATGGCAGGCCCTGCTGAAAGCTACTTTAGGAGCTCAGAATTGGGTCATCCCATACTTCTGTTTCAGCATCATACTAGTGGACCAGTGGAAGAGTAACTGCCCCCAAATAAACAATTATTGTATTCTGGTAACTGTAATTTATTCCCTTTTTGTGTTTAGTAGTTTATTTCTCTTTGGATACAGTGAATTTCCTCAATCATTACATACAGGTAGAGAGATGGTGGGTGGGGTGTTAGTTGCCAGGAAGAACTAGTTAGAATCAAGAAGCATAAGTAACTGGGTGATCATAGCTGAGATTGGCTTAAAGGGGTTGTTAAGAACTGTGAATAGCAGTCAATTAGCATACAAATACAAGAGTTAACAAACAGATGTGAGAATGAAGTTTTGAGTCCAGTGGCACCTTCAAGACCAACAAAGTTCAATTCTTGGCATAAGGGAGAACTGAGAGACTTAGCATGTGTAGATACACACTCTTTCTGGGTATAAGTGAGAACTGAGTGACTTAGCATGTGTAGTGAAATAAGAAGCTGATATTTCTGTTAAGCCCTGGGGGTTCCATTGTCCTGACTGTTGTAATAACTTGTAATTCAACAATCTCCCATTGTAGGCATTTAATAAAATATACAGTGTTAGAAAATGAGCAAGGGAATGAGCCTGAGATGGTGTAGTTGATGTTGTTAGTATTGGAAGACAAGGAGTGTTTACACTATCTCCTGCCTCAGACTTTAGAAGAAGATTATAAGAGAGTTAGAAAGATAGAGAGGTCAGAACACCTTTGTGTGGGATGCTGGTTTACAGAGATTCCACATCCATGGTGGCTAAAAAGGTATTCTCTGGAAGGTTGTTCAAAGATAGTATTTTCTCAGAAAGTCTCTGGTGTCGTGCACATATCTAGGAGTGTTGATGGCATAGGGTCTTAGAATAGAGTCCATATATCCAGATACCTCCACAGTGACAGTGCCTATGCCTGAGACAATGGGGTGTCCTGGGTTTCTGGGTTTGTATATTTTGGGTAGAAGATAAAAAGGTACTTGGTCGAGGTTCCTGTGGTGTGTCTGAAAGGATTTGCTCCTGAACGTGCAGGGGTAATTCCTTTACAGAGCCGGAACTTCCATAGAGGCGGGGTTAGGCAGCTGCCTTATGGCTCCAGCTCTCAAAGGCACCCTGCTGGCCTGCCCCCCTGCCCCCCGCCAAAAGCCCTGCTCACTGCTCTGCTTGCTCAGCGCCCTAACCCAACAACAGCTCCGCATGCTGAGGGCTCTGCAGAAAGGCGCCGGCTGCTCAAGCACCCCCTGCTCGGCACGCGTTTTCTGGGAAGCCCCGCCGAGTCCAGCAGAGCCCTTCCTTCCGCCCCCCCTCCCCACCGCAGCCCTGAAGAGCGAGGCTGGTGCGTTATTCTTCTGTTCCCCCCTTCTCTAGATCTGCTGGAGGAGACACAACATGCCTGACTTGCCTACCCTCCAGCGCCCCCACCTTAAATCAACTACTGTGCCAGCTGGTCTATGTTCTTCCCCCCATTCCCAGGGGAGGGGGCGCCGGGGCATGGCCTGCGGGGACCCCTGCCCACCCTTCCTCTCCCTCCCCCAGTCCTTGGGAGGCTTCAGAAGCCCCAGCACCTCACCGCTGAGTTTGCCCGCAGAGACTCACGCTTGGCTGGGCACAAGGCACCCCTCCTGGCCTGGCGTTTGTCCTGCCGGGTGGCATTGACCGGCCTCCCTCTTTCCTGCAGCTCCTCCTCCTTGGCCAGCAGCTGGCAGCCTGTGGGATCTTAAAGTGCCAGGCACCCGGACTCGGGGGTGTCCATGCCCACTGGCTTCCTCAGGGGCAAGCCTGCCCGCCTGCCAGCCCCAGTGCACCCTGGCTTGCGCCCCCTTGCAGGAACACAGGAGGCCGGGCCCTGGCCTCTTCTCAGGGAGCAGCAGAGCCTCCAGGCTCAGGCACAGTCTATCTCCATGTGCCAGAGAGTGGAGGTACACAAGGGGATACTGGGATGAACTCCAAGCTGGCCCCCCAGGAGCTGCTTGGGCTAATGGGTTTAATAGGGAGAGGCAGAGCCAGACTGGGGAGTCCAGGCTACATCGTCAACATCATCCACCCCTGACCCATCTAGTGTGGACATCAATTGTAACAGCAGCTGCGTGGATTTAAAAGTAAAATCACTAGCAAACCCAGGAAGAATGCTAACAACTTCTCGCAGTTATGATACCTGAATCCAGTCCATAAAGAAAGGAATGTGGCATCTGGAGGTTATGGTGACTGACTGACAGAATACAACCTGAGGTAAACCGACAGAATTTGACCTTGGTTGGCCTCTCTGTAGCTTAGGCAACATCTTAAATCCAGGTGGTCAGCCGTGTTGGTCTGAAGCAGTAGAACAAATTTAGAGTCCAGTGGCACAGCAGGAGGGAAACAGTCTTATTCAAGCCGGGCTTCAGCCCAGGCCTCCGAAAGCTCACATGCTTCTGTGTATGTGCAGCCTGCCGCACCATACCGCCTCAGCCCTGCAGATGAAAGCAGGACATTTAGGTCAGAGGATGCGGCTGAAACCGAAGGAAGTTTCTCCTGCAAAGGCCCGGCCGAAACTCTTAATCTCTAGCCTAGGAAACCCGCGATCGCCCCTCTCCCTTTAGGCGCGCTCCTCCGGTTGACGCCCTCCCCCAGTCACAATGACCCAGCCGGCCCCGCGAGACAAGGCAGCGCCGCGCCCTCAGCAGGACCAGAAAGCCGGGCCGCGCAGACCACCATGCGCCCGTCCCTTCTCTCCCCTCCCGCTGTACTTTCTTGGGCGCTTAAGAACAACGCCAGGAGGAGGAGGAGGAGGAGTTACCGGTGACGCTGCAGGAGAACCCCGCGGGGAAGACTCCCTCGGAGGGTAGGAGTGGCTTGGGCTAATGGGTTTAAGAGTGAGGGGCGGAGCCGGGCTGGGGAGTCCCGGCTACATCGTCAGCATCCTCCAGCCCTGACCCTTCTAGGGTGGACAGACATCAGTTGTGAGAGCAGCCTCCTGGCTCTAAAAGTAAAATCACAAGCAAGCCCAGGAAGAATGTTAACAACTTCTTACAGTTATGATGCCCATAAAGAAAGCAACGTGGCATCTGGAGGTTAGGGTGACTGACTGACAGAATACAACCGGAGGTAAACGGCAGAATTTGACCTTGATTGGCCTCTCTAATAGCTTAGGCAACATCTTAAATTTTATCTCCCGAGTTAATACATTGGCCACCAAGTGTTTTCTGTGCTTTCTTCTGAAAAGGGATTTTGAATCTCGCTGGTTTAGAGAGAATTTAGAGACATTTCTTGGACTTTGTTAAGGCCTATGATTTATTGCCTCTTGCCTCAAAGAACTGGGTGTAACGTGAAACCAGGAAAACAAATAAATAAATGTGAAGTGGCTCTGCACCTAACATAGTGAGGGCTTGGCCAGGACTCACACTATCATGTCCTGAGGCATTTCCTTTCCCTTTTGGAACATTTTTTTTTAATTTTAATTGTGACATCTAGCCTGAGGAAGGGTTCTGGTGAATATGAGAGCTCACAGACTCCTATGTGTGTAATTTGGTTGGCCCTAACAAAAGGTATTATGTGGATTGCTGTCTAATGTGCATAGAGAAGCAAATATGTCAAAATAGGAAACTGATGTGTAAATGTATCCTTAATTGTGGAATGCTAAGAGTAAGTAACTGAGACCCTGTTGTTACACTGTATTCGTCTCCTCTCAAGTATGGAGGTAATAGCATCATTTTCTTTGAGGTGTGGTGAATGGTTGTGCAGTGTTATGTCTCCTCTGTCACCAGATAAGAGAAATACATTCCAATATTCATTGCATTATGTTCCAATCACTATTCCAATCTACTATTCCAAATGAAAAATACACTACAATAAAGAGGATGCATAGCCCTTCTTGGTGAAAATACATTATGTAAGGACTGAATAAGTTTAGCATATGTAGTGAGATAAGAAACCAATATCCCTGTTAAGTCCTGGGGGGTTGTTTTGGTGTTATAATAGCTTGTAATTCAGCAATTTCCCTTTCCAGTCTGTTCCTGAAGTTCCTTTGCAATAAAGCAGCTACTTTGAGGTCACCCATTGAATGTCCTGAAAGGCTGAAGTGTTCTCCTACAGGTTTCTCAGTCTTGTGAATCTTAATGTCAAAATTGTGTCCATTTATTATCCTTTGGTGTAGGGTTTGACCTGTTTGCCCTGTGTAGAGAACTGAAGGGTATTGTTGGCATTTAATGGCGTATACAATATTAGAAGATGAGCATGTGAATAAGCCTGAGATGGAGAGATGGATCTTGCTAGGTCCAGCGATAGTGTTGTCTGGGTGTCTGTGGCAGCACAGTTGGCATCTGGGTTTATTACAAGCTCTGGTACCAGTGTCCATGTTCAAATCAGATGATGCATTATTGTGGGTGAGGAGTTGTTTGAAATTGGGGAGCTGTCTGTGCAGCAGAAAAGGTTTGCCCCCCAGTACTTGTGAAAGAGAATTGTAGTTATCCAGTAGAGGTTGTAAGTAGTTGATGAAGCATTGAACTGTTTTGAGTTGAGAGCTGTATGTGACCACGAGTGATGTTCTGTTATTGTCTCTTTGGGGCCTGTCTTGCAACAGGTTTTCTCTGGTACCATTCTGCTTTTTTATATACAAAGTTCCCACATCCATGGTGGCTAAAATAGTATTTTCTGGAAGGCTGTTCAAAGATTGCATTTATTTTCTGAGGAAAATACAATGAACACCCACCCAAGCTATATACTACAGCTGCATCTGCTCCAATCCTACAGACTGAGATTCTCACCTGAGGGATCTACAACATGCCTTTTTGGAACTAAAGTATCCACCTAATGAAGTCAGGAAACAAATTAACAAAGCCAGAATGATATGCCTAAAAATGGTTTTTGTTGAGAAATAAACAGTTGTTGGAGCTGGAAGGTCATGATTTGAGATTTGAGTGGCACCCTTATCTGTGGTATGATAAAGTAAAAGTTAATGTTGATTTTAAAAATCACTATATTAGATGTGCCTTTCTGAGAATATGAAATAAATATAAGCCTAAACTATGACAAAAAAAACCCTTTGTGGCTTTCAATACAGGAAAATGCAATAATTCCAACAACTACAACACTATAATTCCCTCTTTGGCTTCCTGTATGCACTGAAGATGTACGTGGGGGTGGGGGTGGGGGCACCAGAAGGTAGCCTCGCTTAGTATGCAAAAAAACCTGGCACCGGCCATGTTCCTTTATAATCTTGTTTATTTCTTTTTTGTATTCTTGTGTGGAGTCTGAGTCCAGTTGTTTGTAAAAAGCAATATTTGAGAGCTGTCTTCGAGCCTCTTGGATGTAGTCTGATCTATTCATGATGACAATGGCTCCCCCTTTGTCTGCTTCTTTAATTATAATATCCGGATTGTTCCTGAGATTGTCTATGGCCTTCCTTTCAGCATGGTTGAGATTCTGCAACCTATAATAAATACACATCTGAATGAAAAGGGAAGATATAGCTGTGATGCCTAGTTTGCATGTTTAGCTTTTGCTAATTGTTAATTAGGAAAGCAGATGTGAACAAGCAGTCTTGTAAATGTAGTGTATCAAGTCCCGACAAAGTCCGGATAAGTCCAGGCATGTCCAGGGACAACCGTGAGCATCGCTCCTAGAGACAATGGACTATGTGGATCCTAGCCCACTCCAATCAGGGGGCTAAGTTCCTGGCCGAGAGCCAATGGAACTCTCGGCCACTGTAAATAACCTATTGGGAAGTGGGGTGTGTGTTTTGGGTGGTGGTTCCTGGGGAAAGCCAACAGGAAAGTAAAGGAAGTCAGTGGGGAAATGGATTTTTCAACAGGTTGCAGAACTCCAGATTTGAAAACACAAAGGAAGGACAGCCAGGACACTATGAAAGGACAAAATACAAAACAAGTAATCTCAAAAGAGCGAAGGGAGAAGAGCCTAGATTATATATCAAAGGGACACTGGGGCAAAAAAAATACCCGTTTAAATTCATACACGCACGCTTTAAATTGTCTCCACACTCGGTTGGCATTGACCTGCATGCTCCCTTCATGGGGAGAGAGTTGCGAAACGTGGCCTGGGTAAACCCTCAAGAGCGAGGAGGCGCTGAGGGAGAAACAACACTTAAAAGCGATACCATACAAATGAATTTCTTAGAAGATGCAGAAGCCGCAATTGGAAGACCTGCAATGGGGTGACCTCTCTGGGCATGATGAGGTGTGAACCACTCTAGGAGCAGGGGGGAAAACCCTCTGTGGTTTTGTATTGTTTTACTTTCAGCCTTTAATCCAATTGATAATGTGTGTGTGTGTGTGTATTACATAGCAAAGGTGGATTCTTTTGCTCTAGACTGGAAGTATCTCCTCGTAATCAAAAGGCAAACCACCAGTCTTATCTGAGGGCCCAGGAATCAGGGTTGCTAGCTTCCAGGTGTCGACTGGAGATCTCCCACTATTATAACTGATATCCAGGCGACCAGGATCAGTTCCCCTGGAGAAAATGGCTACTTTGGAGGGCGTGTTCCAGGGCACAGGAACGGAGTTCCGGCTGGCTCCCAAGTTGGCTACACCCAGCAGGAACTCATTAGCATAATAGGCCACACCCAACAGCAGGAACTCATTAGGATTGGTTACATTAGGGGTGTGTGGCCTAACATGCAAAGGAGTTCCTGCTACAAAAAAGCCCTGGGTTTTGACAACAAACAAGGTAAACAGAATAAGAAGCAAAAGGTGGTTGTGGCAAAAAAGGTGGGTGTGGCTGGATGAGCACACTTCTGGTAACATGGGGGTGTGGCCTAATATGCCAATGAGTTGTGCTGTCAGGGGTGTGGCCTAATATGCTAATGAGTTTCTGCTGTTGGATGTGGCCTATTATACTAATGAGTTCCTGCTGGGCTTTTTCTACAAAAAAAGCCCTGAGTACAATATGCAAGTGGAGTCATTCTTAATAATAATCACCCTGTGCTGTTTTCACAGATACTATAGGTGAACCAACAGATTGTGATTAAGGTGCATAATGTATGTCCCAAACTTATGTAAACTTGTAGCCGGTCTTTATAATAAATCAAGAGTCAAAGAGCATAATGTACTGAAAAGTCAGAGCCCTGAACAACTGGGTGGGGGTGGGGGTGGTAGACCAGGGGTCCCCACTGTGGGGCCCATGGGTGCCATGACAGCCACCAACACCTATCCTGGTGCCTGCCAATTGTCTTTAGAAAGTAGGTGGGGGACCAGGTGGGGTTTTTGCCCAGCAAGGCTTCTCATTGGCTATTGGAGATTTGATTGGCTGTGCGGGTTTTTTAAAATGTCGCTTTGGCAGCAGCTGCCACCAAAGCACAGGGATCTGCACTGTGTGACTGAAGGTAAACTGCAGCTGCATGCACCACCCTGTGTCAAAATTCCAAGCTCAAAAATGTTGGGGACCTCTGAGGTAGACCACATCCAAAATAAGCATACCGGGAAAGTTTTGTAGCAAAAAGGTTGCTTTTGATTTTGGCAATAGCTCCTCCAATACTCAAGGATAAAACTTAATGGGTGTATTCAGATGGGGCATTTGAAACGGTATAGGTGCCAGTTGGAATCGGTG
>NW_015163149.1:0-2222 GCF_001447785.1 Gekko japonicus
ATGGACAAAGGAAGTGAAAGCAGCATGGAAAGCACAGGGGTGATTTCTGTTCCAAGGTGGGTTTGGCAAAACAACTGAGGGAAAAGCCAATGCAGAATCAGCCTCAGAGCGGCTTACAATCTCCTTTCCCTTCCCCTCCCCACAACAGACACCGCAAGAGGTAGGTGGGGCTGAGAGAGCTCTCTCGAGGACTGCCCTTAAGAGAACAGCTCTGAGAGAACTTGTGACTGGCCCGAGGTCACGCCAGCAGCTGCATGTGAAAGAAGGGGAAATCAAACCCGGTTCTCCCAGATTAGAGTCCGCGCTCCTAACCACGACACCAAAACTGAGTGTAGTGATACGAAGATACGAAGGGTGCTGATCATTTTCAGGGTGCCAGCGAAGCAGCGTGCCACGCGAGAGGCATACCCTGGCATCCTGTGCCACTGCGAAGGATCCCAGAGTGCACTTCTGGAGCCATGTGGTGTGGCCAGCAGGGCAGCCAGAACTTGTGAGTCGGCCGGGCTTCAAAAGTGAGAAGGCAGACGATGTAGGGGCTCCCAAAGTGATTTCTAGCCTCCTGGAGAGACGCAGCTGACTGGTATGTCTTGGTTAGATGCCCTTCCCAGCACCATTCAGCCCGTGTTCGAGAGAGCCCTTTGCAGGGTGGGGGAAAGTGAACAATTCGTAATGAGTCGATAAAGAAGCGACGGGTTTACCGTAGAAGTGGCTGTAGGCGGTGGAACGGCTTGCGGTTATTCCGGGGGCAGAGAGGGGAGGCAAAGGTAATGAGATCCAAAATGATGTGATTATGAAACTAATCTTGTTTTTGGCTAGGATCCAAGGAACCCTGCCAGCCCGTTGTCCCTAGCTAGCCGGGCCAGGGCTCTTTTTGTAGAAAAAGCCCAGCAGGAACTCATTAGCATAATAGGCCACACCCAACAGCAGAAACTCATTAGCATATTAGGCCACACCCCTGACAGCACAGCTTATTAGCCTACTAGGCCGCACCCCCATGTTACCAGAAGTGTGCTCATCCAGCCACACCCACCTTTTGCTTCTTATTCCGTTTACCTTGTTTGTTGTCAAAACCCAGGGCTTTTTAGCAGGAACTCCTTTGCACACCCCTAATGTAGCCAATCCTAATGAGTTTCTGCTCTTGGGTGTGGCCTATTATGCTAACAAGTTCCTGCTGGGTGTGGCCAACTAAGGAGCTAGCCGGAACTCCGTTCCTGTGCGTTCCTGCCCCAAAATAGCCCTGGCTAGCCCAAAGGGGCTGCTTCTCTGCTCCGTCACCTGGGTTCCAAAGCAAAACCTTGATGGACCGTGTACGCAGAGCATGGGGTTCTCTTGGAAATCAGGTATGCCCAGTCTGCAGGTGGTACGCTGATTACTATGTATCCCCCACCCCCCCAGTTTCAAAATACCATTGCATTAAAGGTGTTGCTTCTGAATTGTGAAGTCCACCATCGCCTGGTGTCTTGGGCCCGGCCTATCTCGGAGAATACCTTCTCCCTTACGGGCACCTGTATAAGTAGTGGACTCGGATCCGAATTCAGCTCCTCACTTGCCTCAAAACTTGCCGGGCCACCTCACTGTCAACCTAATCTGCTTCAGAGGATTGTCCTACGTGCCTTTGGTTAGTTTATCTTCAGTTATCTTTACCTTCAGTTATCTTTAGTTTGCTCAGAAGAAACAGAACCGGCTCACGTGCCCTTGAGGGAAAACGTCCTCACCTCCCTGGGTCTTGGCCGAGCCTCTAAGAGCTTCTTGCGCTGGGTTAGGCCCTTGGGTGAGATGTGGGGCAGCCGCTGGTGTGAGGGTGGATTTGATGGCTCCTGGGTTCCTCCGTGCGGCACCCTCCCCTCAGCTTGGGGTGTGTGTGTCCCCTGGGTGCTTTGGTTGCAAGGTGACGGCTAGAGATCCCCTGGGATTATAACTCATCTTCAGACCACATAAATCACTTATTTCTTAAGTATTTATTCATTTAAAACCTTTGTCCCACTTTTCCTGGAGGAACTGGCTGCTTTAGAAGGTGGACAAAGTTGCCGCGGGAGAGGCACGGGAGTCCCGTGGATTTTCCAGGCGTGATCTCACCCCAACATCTGGGAAGCGCAGTGCTCCCGTGGCGAACCCGTGGCTCCCCGCCAAAGGTGCGGAGTTAAAAACTAGTACCTATGAGGTACTAGTTTCCTGAAACCGCGGGCCAAGGGCGGGCGTCTGATTGCGGTCCCGGTGGACTT
>NW_015163149.1:2578-2786 GCF_001447785.1 Gekko japonicus
ATTAAAATGTGGAATTCGCTGCCAAAGGATGTATTGATGGCCACAGGAATACACAGCTTTAAAAGGGGTTTACATAGATTCATGGAGGATAAGTCTATCTATGGCATTGGCTACTAGTCATGGCGACTGAGGGGAACCTCCACATTCAGAGGCACTAAACCTCTGAATCCCAGAGCCAAGAGGCAACATCTGGGGAAGCCCTCGGCCC
>NW_015163149.1:3329-11459 GCF_001447785.1 Gekko japonicus
GAGTCCGACTCTTTGCGACCCCATGAACCAGATCACACCAGGCCTTCCTGTCTTCCGCCGTCCTCTGAAGTTTGCTCAACTTCATGTTCGTTGCATCTGTGACACTGTCTAACCATCTCATCCTTTGCCGTCCCCGTCTTCTTTGACCTTCAATCTTTCCCAGCATCAGGGTCTTCTCCAGTGAGTGCTCCCTTCTCATTTGGTGGCCAAAGTATTTGAGCTTCAGTTTCATTATCTGGCCTTCCAGGGAACAGTCAGGGTTGATTTCTTTTAGGATTGACTGATTTGATCTTCTTGCAGTCCAAGGGACTCTCAAGAGTCTTCTCCAGCACCATAGTTCAAAAGAATCTATTCTTCGGCGCTCAGCCTTCCTTATAGTCCAACACTCGCAGCCATTAGGTCTCTGTTATTTTGGAGAGAGAAATCGTTGCTGGTATTTCCTCAATCTGATCACCAAACAGAGCAGCACGGCTTGAGTCTGTGGGCACAGTGTTTGTTTTAAGCATTCACTGGTCCAGAAGAACTTAAGGGTTACTTAAGCTCATATCTTGATTGGGTGTGTGTGTGTGTGGGGGGAGGTTTTGAAGTCCTTGAAATTTTCCTTTCCACTCTGCTGAGACATGTGGTCAGGTTTTCCATGCCAGAGTTCAGGTGTGCCCTGGCAGATATAATCCATGGTCCATTTAAGTATTGATCTGGGTTGAGAGTTCAGAATTCCATGCCAACCCTGAAAGTGTAAAAATAGCAACTCTCCTGGAGTCGAAGAACACGAAGAAAAGTAGTTTTTTGTACTCTGCTTTTCTCTACCCTAAGGAGTCTCAAGTTGAGACTACAATCGCCTTCCCTTCCCGTCCCCTCGACAGGCACCTGGTGAGGTAGGTGGGACTGAGAGAGCTCTGAGAGAACTGGGAATGGCCCAAGGTCACCCAGCAGGCTTCATGGGGAGGAGGAGGAGTGGGGAATCAAACCCAGCCCCTCTCTGTCTTACCCACTATGCCATGCTGGGTCTCAGGGACTAGCAACTTCCCTCATGCAAAGGTAACGGTAAAGGTTTCCCTTGCTTGAAAGCTAGTCAAATCTGACTCTAGGGGGCGGTGCTCATCTCTCTTTCCAAGCCAAAGAGTCAGCGCTGTCCGAAGACGTTTCCGTGGTCACGTGGCCGGCATGATGCCCAAACTCCTCCAAAGTCCTCGTTCCCCCACCCCGAAACAATATACACGGACCATCTAGATGTCCCACTCGGTGCAGGGGTGTTCCCCGGCTATCTCAACGTTGTACTGCTCCCGTTAAAACCAATGTTTTCACTGCTGTTTTTTCTTTAACGTTTTGCGTGGATTTTAACTCCGTTCATCGTTTTAATGTGTGTTGGGTGTGTGTGTTGATTCTTCTAATGTTTTTAAAATGTGATTTTATTACGTATGTTGGTCAATTGTTAACCACCCCTTGGGGGCCTTTGTGAGGGCAGAAAGGGGGCATACAAATTTTTTTTGAAAGAAAGAAAGAATAAATGAGGACTCTGACACGGCAGGTGAAAGAACTCCCCTGTCCCTTGCAGCCATTTTGCCTCGTGTGGGGGGGGTCTTGCCCTCTCTCCTCCTCTCTCTACCGTTCAGCCGTTCTTCTTCTCTCTCCCCCCCCCCAAAAAAATCCACCATTTCCATCACCTGGGTCTGTGAACATTCCAGCAGGAACTCATTAGCATAATAGGCCACACTCAGCAGCAGAAACTCATTAGCATATTAGGCCATGCCCCCTGACTGCACCACTCATTAGCATATTAGGCCGCACCTCTGACAGCACAGCTCATTGGCACATTAGGCCGCACCCCCATGTTACCAGAAGTGTGCTCATCCAGCCATACCCACCTTTTGCTTCTTATTCTGTTTACCTGGTTTGTTGTCAAAACCCAGGGCCTTTTTTTGGAGCAGGGACTCCTTTGCATGTTAGGCCACACACCCCTGATGTAGCCAATCCTAATCAGTTCCTGCTGTTGGGTGTGGCCTGTTATGCTAATGAGTTCCTGCTGGGCGTGGCCAACCTGGGAGCCAGCCGGAACTCCGTTCCTGTGCGTTCCTGCCCGAAAATAGCCCTGCCTGCCCTAACAATTAGTTTGCTCTGGAGCCATGCTTCCTGAGCTGAGACAAAAATGTGCGAGCCAGAGGCTAAAAAACTGTGTGCTAGCTCACACTCACTCCGCTTAGGGGGAACACTGGGTGGGAGATCTCGGATTACGACTGATCTCCATGTGACAGAGATCAGTTCCCCTGGAGAAAACGGCTGCTTTGGGAGATGGACGCTGTGGCTTTATACCCTGTTGCAGTCCCTTCCATCCTCAAACCTTCCCCTCACCAAATCTCCAGGAATTTCCCAACCCAGGGCTGGCAACCCTAGCTTGAGTCAAATGTGATGCTGATTGGGTCGCCAGGTCCTACGTGGCTGGTGGTGAGGGGCTCCCGGGTCCTCTCTGGGATGTTCTGCCACATGCCGACGTTGGGGGGTGATGCTCTAATTTGGGGGGCAAAACTCTATGGTCATTTGCCTTCAAAACCAGGGGTCATTTAGTAGAAAAAGAGGTGCAGGAGCTCATTAGCATAACTCATTAGCACATCCTATTTGCATGTGCCACACACCCTGACATCACCAGAAGTGTGTCAGAAGGCAACACCCACCGCTCAGGCTCCACTGGACTGTTTTGGATTGCTAGCTATTGGGGGGGAAGGCAGAGCATCACTGCCTCACACACAAGAACATAAGAGAAGCCATGTTGGATTAGGCCAGTGGCCCCTCCAGTCCAACACACAGTGGCCAAAAATACCAGGGGCCATCAGGAGGTTCACCAGTGGGGCCAGGACACTAGAAGCCCTCCCACTGTTGCCCACCCCTCAAGCACCAAGAAGATAGAGCATCCCTTGCCCCAGACTGAGAGTTCCCATCTCTACCTTGTGACTAAGAGCCACTGATGGACCTCTGCTCCATATGCTTATCCACTTCCCTCTTGAAGCCGTTCATGCTTGTAGCCACCACTTCCTGTGGCAGTGAATTCCACATGTTAATCACTCTTTGGGTGAAGAAATACCTCCTTTTATGTGTTCTAACCCAACCGCTCAGCAATTCCATGGAGTGCCCACGAGTTCTTGTCTTGTGAGAAAGGGAGAAAAGGACTTCTTTCTCGACTTGCTCTATCCCAGGCATCACCTTGTAAGCCTCGATCATGTCACCCCCTCAGGTACATCCGTCCCGCTGCCCCCTTCTCTAAACTCCAGTTACGTGACCCTTTGTTTTTTCCCACCCCCAGGTCTCCGGGAGCGTCAGGTGCCATGCCGGTCCTTAAGAATCCCTACAACCTCAAAATGGCCGGCCGAGAAGAGGGGAGCAGCGGGGCGCTCATCCTGGACCAAGAGAGCCGGGGCACCAACCCCTTCGAGGAAGAGCTCGAGGAGAACGAGAGGGACTCCTTCCTCAGGGACGCGCCCCCCGAGAGCAGAAACCCCTCCCCTGAGGACCGGAGTGACTTTCCCAGGAATCTGTTCGACAACAGCCCTGAAGGGCGCTACAGGCGCCGGGCCACGCTGGAGAAGGTGGTGGGCTTGTCCTCCTTCCTCATGGGCAAAGGCAAGAAGAGCCCGGGCAGGGACAAGACCCCCAACGGCGAGAAAGGGTCCAAGAGGAGGTCCCTGCTGGGCCGCATGATGCTCCCCTTACTGGAGGGCAACCAGGGGCCAAGCACCCCGGAGAAGGAGAAGATGCGCCGCAGCTCCGAGGACTTCAGCCTCCTGCAGCGCTTCAACGGGCGCCGCAAAGAGATCCTGTACGGCCTGGAGTGCGGCCTGGCCGAGAAGGAGAATGGCGGGGGGGACACCATCAAGCGCCTGTCCTTCCTCAAGATGGGGCGGGGGGGGAAGGTGCGCAGGGCTTCGCTGGTGGAGAAGATCGAGCAGACTGAGACGCCGGAGACGCCGCCGGTCGCCGAGGAAGCAGAGCCGGTCAAGGCCAAGGAGCCTCTCTCGGGTGAGTCTGGAAGGGCGGGTGGGGAGCCATCGAGATGCTGCCTTGCCGGTAGGCCGGTCGCCACGGTAACCATCGCCCCTGCTCAAGCACCGGCTTTGCTTTCACCTGCGTTCTCCGCCGGCAGTGCTTCTCGGTGGAACTTGACACACTAAGGCTGCGGCCAGACGGGCCAGTTGAAGCGGAAGGGAAGCGAGGCCGTTCCCTCCGGAGGAATTTGGCATGCAGTTGCGAGATCACACAGCCCTCTGAAGCTGTGGGCTCAGCCCATCACGGTGTGATCAGACGCAACTGTGGGTGAGTCGGTTGCACTTACATAAGAACATAAGAGAAGCCAATGCTGGATCAGGCCAATGGCCCATCCAGCCCAACACTCTGTATCACACAGCGCCCAAAAATACATATTCCCTACAATCTAATAACTACCAGTCTTGAGAAAGAGAGGAGTGCTCCGTCTGTGAATGTCACCTGCTTAATGGGCCTTTTGTAGGACCAGCAACAAACATCAATTTAAACGTCAGTGTAACCACAAAAGGAAACTTCCCCCTTTAGAAGACTTTCAAGCAAGGAGAAGCAGGTGTACAATTCTAGAAACTCCCATTGGGGTTGATTGTGTAAGAAGGATGTAAATTGACTGGTAGCTATTAGATTGTACAAACTGATTATTATTGTTGATACTGCATGTAATGAATATATATGCCTGTTTTAGAATACTATGAATAATACACAATGCATTTTATAAGATGGAACACATAGAACACTTTAACTTATAAAAAAGGTTGCTGCAGTGTATATATTTGTTTTTTGACCCACCTGGAGGCTGGCAACGCTTGTAGCTCACTCACTTTGCCGTCACCGTGTGAGAACGGCTCTTGCGCATCTGTGCTTGAGCTTTGCCGTCACCGTGTAGACTTTGAGAACGGCTCTTGCGCATCTGTGCTTGAACAGATTGTACCGATGTTGCTTTCTGGCCGTCTTGCAAAGCCGGTCCCCAGGGGCCTCCGAAGGTGGACCGATTCCCACCGACCGACCAGCAGCGCCAGCCTGTTTACTCAGGTTCCGACTGGCGGGAGGCTAATGAGGGTGGCGGTGTTTTGTTTCATTTTTATTCTTTTTGGTCTCCGGCTCATTGTTCCAGCCTGATTACCCCTCCTGATTGCCGGGGCCGGAGCCTCTGCAGAAAGCTGCCCCATTTTGACCTTGCTGGAGAATGCGCCCAGAGGGGAGGAAGAGAGTGCTGGGGAGAGCAGAGCAGAGCAGGCTGGGAGATCTGCGAGCCCCGCTCAACTTTGGTTCACAAGCCTGGAAAGAACCTTCTTCCCTTGCCCAGAACGATCTGTCAGAGACGGCCTGCTCACCTTGGCCCGAACAACAAGAGGTGTCCTTACATAAGCGGCCCTGTGCCCTTCCCGGTCCTGGACGGCTTCTCCGTGGAGATGATTTGCGGCTTGGGGGTGGGGGGCAGGAAAAGGATCGGCCAGGAGCCGGGCAGAAGGGGTGGGTCCTCATTTCGGGGAACTTGCACCCCTGCCCCTGGGAGAGCCATAAAGGGGGTTGGAAAGAAAACGGCTAATTATAATGCCTCTGTGTACAACGACTTGGCGGGAACGCCGTGTGCAGTTCTGGTCACTGTAATCTCCAAAAGGACATCACCGAGCTGGGGGAAAAGTTCAGAGGAGGGTGATCAAGATGATGAGGGGGGCTGGGGCACATTTCCTATGAGGAAAGGCTTGGAGAGTGCAGGTCTTTTTCGTTAAGTAAAGGAGATGACTAAGAGGGGACATGGTTATAAAACGATGCATGGGATAGAAGAGAGCGGACAGAGAGAACTTTTTTTGTCCTCTCCTAATATGCTGGAAGGAGCTGCGGTGGCTCAAGTGGTTAAGACGCTGAACTGCAGGCTGTGGAAGGTCGGTAGTTCAGCAGTTCGAGACCCGAGTGTGCCGCATGACGGAGTGAGCTCCCGTCTCTAGTTCCAGCTCCTGCCAACCAAGGAGTTCGAAAGCAAGAAATTGCAAGTAAATAAATAGGTACCCCTTCAGTGGGAAGGTAACAGCGTTCAGTGCGCCTTGGTGTTTAGTCATGCCGGCCACGTGACCACGGAAACGTCTTCGGACAGCGCTGGCTCTTCGGCTTTGAAACGGAGATGAGCACTGCAACCCTAGAGTCGGATTCGACTGGCTTTCGAGCAAGGGAACCTTTACCTTTTTAGTATGCTGGAACTCGAGGGCATCCAATGACGCCGATGGACAGTAGATAGGGTTTCCAGCCTCCAGGTGGGGCCTGGAGATCTCCCGCTTTGACAACTGATCCCCAGCGGACAGCGATCAGCTCCCCTGGAGGAAATGGCTGCTTGGGTGGACTCCGTGGCCTTGGACCATGCTGAGGCCCCTCCCCTCCCCAAACCCCGCCCTCTCCTGGATCCACCCCCAAAGTCTCCAGGTATTCCCCAACCCAGGCCTGCCAACCCTAGCAGTACATTCAGGACCGGCAAAAGGAAATACGTCTTTACGCAGCAAGAGATTAAAATGTGGAAGTGGCTGCCAGAGGACGGGGTGATGGCCACAGGCATAGATGGCTTTAAAAGGGAATTAGGCAGATTCACGGAGGGGAGGTCTGTCAGTGGCTACTAGCCACGGTGTGTAAAGGGAACCTCCATGTTCAGAGGCACTAAACCTCTGAATCCCGGAGCCAGGAAGCAACATCAGGGGAAGGCCTCGGCCTCCCTGCGCTGTTGTTGGCCCTCCAGAGGAACTGGTTGGACCCTGTGTGGGACAGGATGCTGGACTAGATGGACCCTCACTGGTCTGATACACTGCAGGGCTCTTCTTGTGTTCTTATGAAGGCCTCGGCCTCCCTGCGCTGTTGTTGGCCCTCCAGAGGAACCGGTTGGACCCTGTGTGAGACGGGAGGCTGGACTGGATGGACCCTCACTGGTTCGATCCAGCAGGGCTCTTCGGGTGTTCTTAACATCTGGCCAGTGAGAGGCCAGGACTTTCACCTCCCACCAGTGTTCCCTCTAAGCTGAGTTAGTGTGAGCTAGCTCACAGGTTTTTTTAGCCTCCGGCGCGCACATTTTTGCCTTCGCTCAGGAAGGAGGGCTCCAGAGCACACTAATTTATGCCGTAGCCAAGTCACTTGCACACATCTTGAATGCCAGTAAAAAGTAAAGGTAAAGGTTCCCTTGCTCGAAAGCCAGTTGAATCCGACTCTAGGGTTGCGGTGCTCATCTCCGTTTCCAAGCCGAAGAGCCAGCGCTGTCCGAAGATGTTTCCGTGGTCATGTGGCCGGCATGACTAAACACCAAGGCGCACGGAACGCTGTGACCTTCCCACCGAAGTGGTACCTATTTATCTACTTGCAATGTCTTGCTTTCGAACTGCTAGGTTGGCAGGAGCTGGAACCAGAGACGGGAGCTCACTCCGTCATGTGGCACCCGGGTCTCGAACTGCGGAACTACTGACCTTCCACAGCCTGCAGTTCAGCGTCTTAACCACTTGAGCCACCGCAGCTCAAGTCAAGTAGCTTACAAAGTCAAATTTCTGCTCACAAGACTCCACAGCTTAGAGGGAACGTTGCACCCTATGGTGGCCACAAACAAGCCGAACCCCCCGTGCTACGTTATTAGTGCCTTCTGCACTCCGCTGCCCTAAAGGAAGAGACACACACACACCCGCCCCCTGTTGGGGAAATGCAACTGTAGCACTTGTCAGTATAAACTAACCCTGTATAACGTGTTACCTGCACCTGTTCCCACCCCCCTTAGGTTCGTAATGGTCTGGTGAGTGCCCTTCCCTTCCCTTCCCCTCCCCAAGCCGCACCCTCTCCCGGCTCCACCCCCAAAGTCTTCAGGTATTTTCCAGCCCAGACCTGGCAGCCCTAGCTTACTCCCAGACACGTGTGGGGAGTTTTGCAGCCCTGCTCCGGGTAGGTGGGAAAAGCCTGACCGTAAGTAGGCTAATAACTGCCCATCAGGGCCAGGGGTCATTTCCTGCGGGAGCGCACAGGAGCGGAGCTCCGGCAGTAAGGAGCCCAGGGGGCGGGCACATGCAACAAGCCCCACCCCCTGCTCCCAGCAGCCCTCAGAGCAAGAAGCAGCCAGGTAAGTTGCAGAGCCCCCCCCCC
>NW_015163149.1:12479-12752 GCF_001447785.1 Gekko japonicus
GAGCAACTGGCGATTTGGTTGCTGCATAAATTAATTTGCTCTGGAGCCCTCCTTCCTGAGCTAAGGCAAAAATGTGTGAGACGGAGGTTTAAAAACTGTGAGCTAGCTCACACTAACCGAGCTTAGAGGGAACACTGCTTGAGAGGGCAGTTCTCTCAGAACTCTCCCAGCCCCGCCTACCTCACAGGGGGTGTCTGTTGTGGGGAGGGGGAGGGGAAGGAGTGTGTAAGCCGCTCTGAGACACCTTTGGGTAGTGAAGGGCCATGGGGTATA
>NW_015163149.1:12976-20887 GCF_001447785.1 Gekko japonicus
ACAGGAGTTTGTCAGCCGCTCTGAGACTCCTTTGGGTAGTGAAGGGCGGGGTATAAATCCAATCTCCTCCTCCTCCTCCTCCTCTTCCTCTTCTTCTGGAAATACAAAAACTGAGGGTCACAGTGTTAGGAAGATATGCAAAAGTATATAGCACTGTGTATAATAGATGTAAGTTCAAGGTAAATCAATCTTGTGCTTTCCCCCCCCTTTCCCCTCCTATATTGTTATATAAATATTGGTCTCAAATATTATCAAAAATAGGTTTCTCCCAAACAAAACATCAAAGTGCAGGTTTGAATATTTGTGCAAAATGTAAACCTGCACTTCGATGGGTTTTTTGGGTGAAGCCTATTTTTGATAATATTTGAGACCAATATTTATATAACAGTAGAGAAAAAGATAAAATGGGTAATGTGGGAGCAACTTTCCTGACTGCTCCTGCTCTGTGAGCTTTTGCTACATCCAAGTAGCGATTCCGCTGCTCGAAACACCTGTTTCAATAAGCTTCCTCAGGGCAGAATTCGTGTAGACTACAAATTCTCTTCTTTCTCAGTTTTTTGGCTGCATCATGTCTATGAGAGAGGTGATGTAGCCAAAAAACTGAGTAAGAAGAGAATTTGCAAAGTCTACACGAATTCTGCCCTGAGGAAGCTTACTGAAACAGGTGTTTCGAGCAGTGGAATTGTGACTTTTCGTGCTCATTGGATATAAAAATAAGAAAGACACTAAGAACGTTTTTATTGGCTCTTGCATGTTATTTGCATTGGATGACGCTTGAGGTGAAGAGGACCAGGCGGTCTCCTGCAATAGAGGACCGTGTCCTTGGACTATTCTTATTGTGAAGGACAGGGCTATTTTTGGGCAGGAACGCACAGGAATGGAGTTCCGGCTGGCTCCCAAGTTGGCCACGCCCAGCAGGAACTCATTAGCATAATAGGCCACACCCAACAGCAGGAACTCATTGGGATTGGCTACATTAGGGCTGGGCGGCCTCCAATGCAAAGGAGTTCCTGTTAAAAAAAAAAGCCCTGGGTTTTGACCACAAACAAGGTCAACAGAATAAGAAGCAAAAGGTGGGTGTGGCTGGATGACCACACTTCTGGTAACATGGGGGTGCGGCCTGATGTGCTAATGAGCTGTGCTGTCAGGGGTATGGCCTAATATGCTAATAGGTTTCTGTTGGGTGTGGCCTATTATGCTAATGAGTTCCTGCTGGACTTTTTCTACAAAGAAAGCCCTGGTGAAGGATGCGTATGCCCGTGTGATTTCACAGAAATGTATTAATATTTATCAAACACTCGAGACATTGAATTGACTTCTCAAAGTTATATCAGGGTTGTTATTGTTTATTTTTCATTTACCAATCCCCAAATCCCCAGGTATTTCCCAACGCGGGCCTGGCCACCCTGCCCAAGGCTCTAAATGTTAAGCTTTTTAATAGGAATAAAATAGCAAATTCAAGAGAAAATGACCTAAGTTACCCCTGCACCCCTAATTCCAGATTCGGTGGCTAAAAACAGCTCTGCACATGCTCAGAGTCCACTTCCTTCCACTACTGTGGCAGTGCTCCAGGGCTGAGGCCCAGCATTCAAAGTCTTGCCCCTTGCAGTGCAGAGATGTTGTTACTTCGCCAAAGCAAAACTGGGTTGAATTTCTTTCCAGCTATTGTTTTGTTTCTCCTTTAGTTACAGATCAAAACTCCTGAATGCGGAGGATTTAGAAAGCAAATCTGGAGGGAATCCCAAATGTATTGTCTTAAGGCCTCCAAATCTCCACATCTTCAAGCCAGTCTATGGGGGGGGGGGGCTTGTTTGTTTTTAAATCTGCTGGGCCCATTTTGGTCCCAAAGGATGTCCCACTGAAGTGTCCTCAAGAAACTCCAACCTTGCTTTGACTCCACCACCTCCCTTTTTCCAGTGACTCTGGCACTGTGGGAGAGAAACTCAGCTGGAGTGAAAAGGACCAATGAAAAGGACCAGGCAGCAGGTGATGGGAAAGACTTCTGCCTGAGACCCTGGAGAGCTGTGAAGAGGGGCTGTGGCTCAGTGGCAGAGCCTCTGCTTGGCATGCAGAAGGTCCCAGGTTCAGTCCCCAGCAGCATCTCCAGTTAAAAAGGGCCAGGCAGGAGGGGATGGGAGAGACCTCCGCCTGAGACCCTGGAGAGCTGTCAAGAGGGGCCGTGGCTCAGTGGCAGAGCCTCTGCCTGGCATGCAGAAGGTCCCAGGTTCAATCCCCGGCATCTCCAGTTAAAAAGGGCCAGGCAGGAGGGGATGGGAGAGACCTCCGCCTGAGACCCTGGAGAGCTGTCAAGAGGGGCCGTGGCTCAGTGGCAGAGCCTCTGCCTGGCATGCAGAAGGTCCCAGGTTCAATCCCCGGCATCTCCAGTTAAAAAGGGCCAGGCAGGAGGGGATGGGAGAGACCTCCGCCTGAGACCCTGGAGAGCTGTCAAGAGGGGCCGTGGCTCAGTGGCAGAGCCTCTGCCTGGCATGCAGAAGGTCCCAGGTTCAATCCCCGGCATCTCCAGTTAAAAAGGGCCAGGCAGGAGGGGATGGGAGAGACCTCCGCCTGAGACCCTGGAGAGCTGTCAAGAGGGGCCGTGGCTCAGTGGCAGAGCCTCTGCCTGGCATGCAGAAGGTCCCAGGTTCAATCCCCGGCATCTCCAGTTAAAAAGGGCCAGGCAGGAGGGGATGGGAGAGACCTCCGCCTGAGACCCTGGAGAGCTGTCAAGAGGGGCCGTGGCTCAGTGGCAGAGCCTCTGCCTGGCATGCAGAAGGTCCCAGGTTCAATCCCCGGCATCTCCAGTTAAAAAGGGCCAGGCAGGAGGGGATGGGAGAGACCTCCGCCTGAGACCCTGGAGAGCTGTCAAGAGGGGCCGTGGCTCAGTGGCAGAGCCTCTGCCTGGCATGCAGAAGGTCCCAGGTTCAATCCCCGGCATCTCCAGTTGAAAAGGACCAGGTGGTAGGGTGATGGGAAAGACCTCCGCCTGCCTGAGACCCCGGCTGCCAGTCTGAGTAGACAATACTGAGCTTGATGGTCTGGCGGTCTGATTCAGTAGAAGGCAGCTTTGTGTGTTCGCGTGAACTGAAGTGTGATTTTCATCCAGACACAAGGACAACTGGCTCCTCCTTCTACCACCAACATGTCTGCTGAGAACGTTCGCATGAACTGAAGTGTGATTTTCATCCGGACACAAGGACAACTGGCTCCCCCTTCTACCACCAACATGTCTGCTGAGAACTGAGAAATTGGAGGGGGCCCCCCCCATTAACACCCCCTCCCCAGTGCTGACCAGGCAGGGTCATTCCCACGGCTGGCGAAAGCGTCATTCCATCTGGTGGAATCTCCCCTTTGCACGCAGCTGGCAGGGACTGGCCCTTCTTGGAGTCTGCTGGTTCCTGGGGGTGTCTCCACCCTCTCGACAGATGTTTCTGGGGGTCAAATTCCAGGAAGGCTGGGGCAGTGTTTCTCTCGCCACATCATTAACCCCCAGGCCACATCTACAGGTTTGGGCCTTTTCACCCAGCGCCTGTGGAATCTTCGCATCAAGGCTGACCCCTGGCTCCGATCCTGTTAAAGATTAGCCAGTGGGGAGGGAGGGGAGAATTCTTACTCCCGCATGGAGCTGGGAGAGGTCAGGATGTCAGGAAGGTGCTGAGGCCCCGTGGAAACGGCTTCCTGCCCTTCAGGAGACACACAGGAGGGGGAGGTTAGGACTGTGGCTGTGGGCTGCCAATGCCAGATGGAGAAAGTCCCAGAGATTCGAGGGCAGAGCCTGCGGTGAGCAGGCTTTGTGGAGAGGAGGGACACGAGTGCGATAGAATGCTATAGACTCCCACCTTCCGAAGCAGCCATTTCCTCCAGGGGAACTGATCTCTGTCATCTGGAGAGTAATCGTCATTAAGAGCTGGAACTCGGGCTGGCAGCCGCTCTCCAGGGTCTCAAGCACAGTGCTCCGGCAGAAAGGTGCCCAGGCCCACGAAGACACTTAGGGAGGAGGGGATTTAAATGCCTTGATTCCCTGCCTGATCTTCTCCTTCTGGAGAAGATTTTCTTCTCCTTCTGGAGAAGATTGGGCAGGGAACCCAGGGATGACTGCCTCTCCCCTGAGCCTCTCCGTTTTTGTGGAGAGACTTGGGGGGGGGGATTTAAACTCATTTTAAACATGCCTGCCCTTTGTCAGGGGGCGTGGCATATGCGAATGAGGTATGCAAATGAGCTCCTGCACCTCTTTGTCTAGGAAAGGACCCCTGATTAAGAACATGAGAAGAGCCCCGCTGGAGAAGGTCCATCTAATCCAGGGGTGGCCAAACTGCGGCTTGGGAGCCACATGTGGCTCTTTCACAGATACTGTGCGGCTCCCAGCAGGTTGGCTGGGAAAGTGAAAGGGAGGCATGCTTCCCTGGTTGCTCTTCCCTTCCCCTTGCTCTCTTTCCACCTCGGATCGAACCTGGGACCTTCTGCCTGCCAAGCAGAGGCTCTGCCACTGAGCCACAACTCTTCCCCAAGGTGGAGCCCCAAATCAGGCTGTTCTTTGGCCCCCGGTCTGCTGCTGCCGCCTCCGCCCCCCTCCCCGAAAGTTCCTGAGAGGTCGAGAGGCGGCCTCCCCATCATCTCTACACATTAGGCTTCTTCTTCTTCTTCTTCTTGCTCCCTCCCAGTTCTGGAGATCCTGAACCTCATCCACCAGAGGGATCTCTTGACCGCCGACGAGCACATCATTGAGCTGGAGGCCGAGTGCGAGCAGGACGGCCAGCAGAGCCCGGGGAGCGGCGAGGTGCGGAAGGACGGGAGCCGGAAGGCCAAGGACGTGGCCCTGCTCTACGAAGCCCTGCTGAAGGAGCTCTGGGCCGTGCAGGCCGAGGCGCTGGCGGCCAAGAGCGTCCACCCGAAGCTGGAACTCATGGTACGCGTCATCGAGCAGGAGGAGGAGACGGACCGCAGGTGGCTGGAGGCCAAGGGGGGCACGGCGGAGGGATCCGGGGCCCGGCCCCGTGGCATGAAGAAGCAGTGGCTGGAAGCGGTCAAGCGGCTGGTCGGCCAGAGGCTCTGTCAGTGCGCGGAAGGCAGGTCTGGCCCCATTCCCGCCCTGATGGACCGGCTGGCCAAGTGCGCCTGGGAGGACTTGTGCACGGTGAGGTTCCACCTTCTGCATGCTTATCCAAAGGAGTACGAGGCCTTCAGCGTCTACCTCTGCGGCTACCACCAAGGGCTGGCGCAGCGCCTGGCCGAGGTGGTCCAGAAGACCATGACCGTCTCTGACCTGTACTTCGTCTTGGACTGGAATAGCAACATCTACCAAAGGTGAGTGGAGGAGAGAGCCAGTCTGGTGTCGTGGTTAAGTGCGCGGGCTCTAATCTGGGAGAACTGGGTTTGATTCCCCACTCCGCCTCCACTTGCAGCTGCTGGGTGACCTTGGGCAAGCTGTAGTTCTGTCAGAGCTGTTCTCTCAAGGGCAGTTCCTGTCAGAGCTCTCTCAGCCCCACCTACCTCGCAGGGTGTCTGTTGCGGGGAGGGGAAGGGAAAGGAGTTTGTCAGCCGCTCTGAGACTCTGAGTGAAGGGTGGGGTATAAATCCAATCTGCTCTCCCGCTGGGAAATTCTTCAGCCAGGAAAGTGGGGGCTGGTATTCTTTGCGTACTCTAATCTGGGAGAACCCGGTTTGATTCCCCCACTCCTCCACTTGCACCTGCTGGGTGACCTTGGGCAAGCCACAGTTCTGTCAGAGCTGTTCTCTCAAGGGCAGTTCCTGTCAGAGCTCTCTCAGCCCCACCTACCTCGCAGGGTGTCTGTTGCGGGGAGGGGAAGGGAAAGGAGTTTGTCAGCCGCTCTGAGACTCTGAGTGAAGGGTGGGGTATAAATCCAATCTTTTCTCTGCTTCAATCTCTTCTTTGGTCAATTCTGGCCCCGGTCACACGGGAGGATTCGATCTGCAAGGGGGACGGATCGGGGGCGCATCAAGCGGGCGCGATCACACCGCAACATCTGGGAAGCGGCGCGCACCCGTCCTCGATCCATCCCTTCGGCCCACAAACGCGCATCAAAAAGGTACTAGCAAAAGAGCAGTACCTACCGGATGATGCGCGGCAATGGAAGGCGTCTGGTCGGGGGAGCGCTGGTAGCCCGTTGCCGCCACCTCCCCATCCCAGGCATGTGCACAACCGCGCTACTGCCGGTTTGCTGCGCAACGTGTGATCGGCTGCCGGAGCACGGAGCCGCGGGGGCACGTCGAATCGTGCTCCTACAGTTCTTTTTGTTCCAGCTCTGATTTGCCTCCCTTCGGCAGCGGATCATCCCGCTCGTGTGACCGGGGCCTCTGATGCGTGCTGATAACTGGGATAGGGCGGGAGGGGACGTTTGGGTTTTGTGCCTCAGGAACTGTGAGGCCCCCTAAGAAACGGTGGGTGTGAAGCCGACTGAAGGGCACAGCCTGGCTTGGCTCTCCCCAGGGGTTGCTTGGGAGTGGGGATATTCTCCCTCTCACTCAGAGGTCCCTGAACTTTTTTTTGAGTCTGTGGGCACCTTTGGAATTTTGACACGGCGTGGTGGGTGCTGCCGCAAAATGGCTGCTGTGGGAGGTGGGGCCAGCCTCAAAATGGCTGCTGGGGGAGGGGGGGCCACACACAGAATGGCTGCCGCAGGGGCCACGCACAGAATGGCTGCTGCAGGGGGTGGGGCCACCCACAGAATGGCTGCTGCAGGAGGTGGGGCCACACACAAAATGGCTGCTGCAGGAGGCGGGGACACACACAAAATGGCTGCTGCAGGAGGTAGGGCCAGTCACAAAAGGGCTGCCGCAGCTTGCCTCCAGTTCCACAGTGGAGATCCGTGTGCTGTGGCGGCAGCTGCTCCCAAGGCAACGTTTTTGAAACTGTGCACAGCCAATCAAATCTCCAGTGGCCGAACAGAGGCCTTGCTGGGCAAAAGCCCCCCCTGTCCCAGCCCCACTTTCTCAAAACGCTTGGTGGGCAGGACGGCCAGCAGAGCCCGGGGAATGGTGAGATGTGGGAGGACGGGAGCCGGAAGGCCAAGGCGCCCGCGGGCACCGTGTTGGGGACCCCTGCTCTAACTCTCTCTTCCACACAGGGAGGTGCTGGGCCGAAGTGAGATTGCTCCTCTGGTCAACAAGGTCCGGGAGCTGGGCCCGCTGCTGTCCCCCGAGACCCGGCTCAGCCTGGAAGAGGACTGCATTGCGGCCGTCAAGGTAACGTCCAGGGCGGCAGCCGGAGGGTGCAACATCGGTGGCTCGCAGTAGGCAAGGAACAGGGACGAATGTCATCGTCAAAGCTCTGGATCTATCATGACCGAGAGGCAGGATTGCACCCCAGAAACAGAGACCGGTTGATGGGGTGAGGGGAGAGCACTCTGTGCATGCTCCCAGGTAGCCCCTGTTTGCATGCCCAGGAGCTAATGCTCCCTCCAAGCTGTGGAGTCTTGTGAGCAAAAGTTCTACTCTACTCTACGGACTCTCATCTGGGAGAGCCGGGTTGGATTCCCCACTCCTCCACTCGCAGCTGCTGGATGACCTTGGGCAAGCCATAGTTCTGATAAGAGCTGTTCTTGAAAAAGAGCCGTTTCTGCCAGAGCTCTCTCAGCCTCACCTACGTCACAGGATGTCTGTCGTGGGGAGGGGAAGGGAAAGGAGTTTGTGAGCCGCTCTGAGACACCTTTGGGTAGTGAAGGGCCATGAGGTATAAATCCAATTTCTTCTTCTTCTTCTTCTTCTTCTTCTTCTTCTTCTTCTTCTTCTTCTTCTTCTTCTTCTTCTTCTTCTTCTTCTTCTTCTTCTTCTTCTTCTTCTTCTTCTTCCTCTTCCTCTTCCTCTTCTTCTTCTTCTTCTTCTTCTTCTTCTTCTTCTTCTTCTTCTACTTCTTCTACTTCTACTTCTACTTCTTCTACTTCTACTTCTACTTCT
>NW_015163149.1:23273-33442 GCF_001447785.1 Gekko japonicus
GAAGCAGAGGTGTTTTGCCCTTGCCTTCCTCTGCAGAGCCTTCCTTGGTGGTCTCCCTTCCAAGTACAGACCCTGTTGAGCTTCCGACTTATGGCCACCCCAGCAAGGGGCTTCCAAGGCAAGGGAGAAGCAGAGGTGGTTTGCCCTTGCCTTCCTCTGCAGAGCCTTCCTTGGTGGTCTCCCTTCCAAGTACTGACCCTGCTGAGCTTCCAACTTATGGCCACCCCAGCAAGGGGCTTCCAAGGCAAGGGAGAAGCAGAGGTGTTTGCCCTTGCCTTCCTCTGCAGAGCCTTCCTTGGTGGTCTCCCTTCCAAGTACTGACCCTGCTGAGCTTCCAACTTATGGCCACCCCAGCAAGGGGCTTCCAAGGCAAGGGAGAAGCAGAGGTGGTTTGCCCTTGCCTTCCTCTGCAGAGCCTTCCTTGGTGGTCTCCCTTCCAAGTACCGACCCTGCTGAGCTTCCAACTTGTGGCCACCCCAGCAAAGGGCTTCCAAGGCAAGGGAGAAGCAGAGGTGGTTTGCCCTTGCCTTCCTTGATGGGATGTTTCTGGAGTCCCGTACCTTCCGCTTGGGGATCACGTCAGGTGCCACTCAACCAGTCATTTGCCATTTTCTGGACTCCCTCTCATATCTTCTGGACTTTCTGTTTTGTTTGCATGCTCCACATCTGTGTGAATCTGCCCCATGTGTCCTTGCACAGTGGCTTCTGGAGCAGAGGGAGCAGAGATGGACCCTTAGAGACCTCGGCCCCCTCCAAGTGGGAAACCTTCCTCCAAGCTGTTCCCTGCGGAAACGGCCAGCCTGTCACTTCAGCTGTCCCTGTTTGCAGCCGAGGAGGAGGAGACTTCGGGGAACAGCCTCAGAAAGCTCCTAATCATAGCATCATAGAATGTTAGAGTTGGAAGGGACCTTGCAGGTCATCTAGCCCAACCCCCTGCACTCTGCAGGAGCAGAGCCGAAAGACAGCCCTACAACATACCCGAAAGAGGGTCGTCCAGCCTCCGCTTCAAAACATCCAGTGAAGGAGCCTCCACCACCTCCCGAGGCAGTCTGTCCCACCGCTGAACCACTCTTACAGTTAGGACGTTTCTCCTGATCTTTAGCCGGTATCGACTCCCTTGTAATTCCCACCCATTAGATCTAGTCTTGCAATCCCGAGCAAGAGAGAATAGATCTGCTCCACCTTCTACACGACAGCCCTTCAGATATCTGAAGACTGCAATCGTGTCCCTTCTAAGCCTTCTCTTTCCCAGGCTAAACAGACCCAACTCTTTCAGCCTTTCCTCGTAAGACTTGGGTTCCAACCCTCTCACGGTCCCGGTTGCCCTCTTCTGGACACGCTCGAATCCTTCTGCCCCGGCCGGCACTGAATCTTTCTCCCGCTTCGCAGGTGTTAAGGACTCACACGGACAAAGCCCCCCAGATCACGGCGGACTTCGGGAGAAGGATGTCTCAGTGCTGCCTGTCCTGCCTGGCGGAATTCCTGCAGAGGTATGGCACCGCGGAGCCCGGGCATGCAGGGGGCACTGAGGGAAAAGGAGGACATCCGTTTGGGGATGACTGATGTTACCTTTTGCTGCCATCCTGTTCTTATTTAGTTGGCTTTTTGGTGTCGTGGTGAAGTGGGCGGACTCTAATCCGGGAGAACCGGGTTTGATTCCCCGAATCCCCACTCCCCCACTTGCAGCTGCTGGATGACCTCGGGCAAGCCATAGTTGTCCCAGAGCTGTTCTCTCAGAGCTCTCGCAGCCCCACCTACCTCACAGGGTGTCTGTTGTGGGGAGGGGAGGGGGAAGGAGGGACCTGGGAGGCACAGCAGGGGTGGGGTTGACAGGGCCAAGTTGGACTTTGGAGGGATGGGGGTGGATGGGAAACAAGGTGTTCTCTTGGCTGGCACTGGGTAAAATTGGGGAATACGGAGGACACTTGCATGGGGAGAGGGTTGGGAGACCCTAACCCTAACCCTAACCAGCCCTGAGGCCACAGCGATGGGCACCTGAGAATGAAATTGTGCTTGCAGGGGGCATTTAGTTTGGTGGTAGTGGTTAAGTGCGTGGACTCTAGTCTGGGAGAACCGGGTTTGATTCCCCACGCCTCCACCGGACAGTTGCAATTCCGCAGGGCCTGTAAAGTGGAACTGCTTTACCCACCGGGCCTTTGGTTGAGGCGGCGGTTGTTTTTTTACCATCTCGGCCTCCCCTGCCCGTAGGAGGCCTACCAATGTCCAGTGTTCCCTCTAAGCTGAGTTAGTGTGAGCTAGCTGACAGTTTTTTAGCCTCCGGCTCACACATTTTTATCTTCGCTCAGGAAGGAGGGCTCCGGAGCAAACTAATTTAAGCAGCAGCCAAGTTGCCCACTCACAACTTTAATGCCAGGAGCTCACAAAGTAGAATTCTCGCTCACAAGACTCCACAGCCTAGAGGGAGCATTGCTGATGACTACTATCCTGCTAACTCCTACCAGGAAGTGTATTAGGCTGCTCTGGACTCATGTTATCTTTTGCTGCCGTCCTCTTCTTATTTAGGTGGCTTTTTGGTGTCGTGGTTAAGTGCGCGGACTCTAATCCGGGAGAACCGGGTTTCATTCCCCGAATCCCCACTCCCCCACTTGCAGCTGGTGGATGACCTCGGGCAAGCCATAGTTCTCCCAGAGCTGTTCTCTCAGAGCTCTCGCAGCCCCACCTACCTCACAGGGTGTCTGTTGTGGGGAGGGGAGGGGGAAGGAGGGACCTGGGAGGCACAGCAGGGGTGGGGTTGACAGGGCCAAGTTGGACTTTGGAGGGATGGGGGTGGGTTGGAAACAAGGTGTTCTCTTGGCTTGGCACTGGGTAAAATTGGGGAATACGGAGGACACTTGCATGGGGAGAGGGTTGGGAGACCCTAACCCTAACCCTAACCAGCCCTGAGGCCACAGCGATGGGCACCTGAGAATGAAATTGTGCTTGCAGGGGGCATTTAGTTTGGTGGTAGTGGTTAAGTGCGTGGACTCTAGTCTGGGAGAACCGGGTTTGATTCCCCACGCCTCCACATGCGGCAAGCCGTAGTTCTGTCAGAGGTGTTCATGGAAAAGAGCCGTTTCTGTCAGAGCTCTCTCAGCCCCACCTACCTCACAGGGTGTCTGTTGTGGGGAGGGGAAGGAAGAGGTGTTTGTCAGCCGCTCTGAGACTCCAAGTGAAGGGGGGGGGGGATAAATCCAATCTCCTCTCCTCCTCCAATCTGCTGAAGGGGTCCTTTTGGTTTCACCTTGTGGCTCAAACAGGTTTAGATTCGTCGCTACCTGTGTGATATTTATTGCTTATTGTTTTAATGATCTTAATGTGGTTTTATGTAATGAGTCTTGGGCTCAGTTTCTTGTGTGATCCGCCCTGAGCCCGCTGTTGGGAAGGGCAGAATAAAAAAAATCTCAAAATCAATCAACCAACCAACCAACCAACCAACCAATCAATCAATAATCCACCCCACCGACTTTGCTTCCCCTTTGTCGTCCCCCCCCCTTCATCTCCCCCAGTTTCCAGAGGAAGGTGGAGAAGTTCCACGAGGGGCAAGCAGAGTGCAGCCTACCGGCCGACAGCTACACAAGCCGGACGATCGCCCTCGTCAATTGCTGCCCACCCTTCCGGTGAGTTCCGCCCCCCCCCCCCCGCTTCCCATCCAGCCTGAATGACAAAGCAGGGGCAGCCGTGTAAACCCCACCGCCCCAGAAAAGGCGGTCTTTGCCAAATACTTTTGCCGTCATATTCCCTTCCCGCCTTAGAGTGTTTGTGAACATTCCGTGTCATCACCCTGGCTCAGCCAACGGCTGGGCGGGCCTGGAGCTCGTAGGCCGGAAAGAGCAGGCGATCTTGCAGTGGTATGGCGGCCTGCCCCGCTCCCACAACTGTGGCATTCTCCACACGCCTGCGGTGAGCCAGGAGACTGGCAGCCTTTCTGGCCTATCACAGCCTGTTTTGAGTCTCGCAGGACAGCTTTTCATGGGCTCCGTCGGATGCCTTGAAGCGGCTCCTGAGTCAGCCGGATTTTCTCTATGTACGGAGAGGAGCTGGTGTGTGAATGCCTGCTATTTCCACCCTTTGCACGCACCCCCAAGTGACAGCCGTTTCTTCCTCAGGAAATACGTCAGGGACTTGGCGAGATGCGGTCACCCTGAGAGCGAGACAGCGGAGGGCCAGGCCAACGCCTCTCTGGACAAGGTGACACGGCTCTGCAACCGGGTGCTCACCAACCAGCTCTTTCAGAACCTGAAGGTATTCCTTTCGGGGAGGGCCGGCTTCATTTGTCCTAACCAGGGGTCATTTCGTAGAAAAAGAGGTGCAGGAGCTCATTAGCATAACTCATTAGCATAACTCATTTGCATGTGCCACACCCCCTGACATCACCGGAAGTGTGTCAGAAGGCAACACCCACAGCTCAGGATCCACTGGACTGTTTTGGATTGCTAGCTATTGGGGGGGGGGGGAATATGAAGATCTGTCCTCGCAGAGGAGGGAGAGTTTGTATCTGAATAAAACTTGGTCTTAAAGGTGTCACTGGACTGTTTTGGACCGGGGGGCTGGGAGGGGTCTCTGCAACTTACCTGGCTGCTTCTTGCTCTGACTGAGGGCTGCTGGGAGCAGGGGGTAGGGCTTGTTGCATGTACCCGCCCCCTAGGCTCTTTACTCCCGGAGCGCTGCCCCTGTGCGCTCCTGCAGGAAATGACCCCTGGTCCTAACAGAAATTCAAGGTGGCGAGTCAACTTCTGCCCGATAGATCCTGGAGATTATCTGCGGCTAAATGTTTTGATAGATGAATTCTCAGAGAACTAGTTTGTCCAGATTCTCTATTTGGGTGTGGGAATCAAACATCTCCTTATAGGCTGACTCCCAGGGGAACATCCGGGGGTGGGGAGAGAAAGGGAGGGCGTGGCCAGAATCTAGGGTTGCCAACCTCCAGGTGTTAAAAACAAGACAGGCTTCGGTGCGAATACAATAGAAAAAAATGAGCTCACCAAAGGAAATCACTCTTCTGTCATTTTAACTCACTTAGCTGTACTTCTATAACCAATTTCCTGTATTAAACAACACTCATTCTTGTTGTTTGATACAGGAAATTTGTTATAGAAGTACAACTCAGTGTGTTAGAATGATAGAAGAGTGATTTTCTTTGGTGAGCTCGTTTTTTCCTAACCTCCAGGTGTTAGCTGGCGATCTCTCGCTTTTACAACGGATCCGTTCCCCTTGGGGGAAATGGCTTCTTTGGAAGGTGGACTCTATGGCTTTATACCCCTCTGAAGTCCCTCCCCTCCCCAAACCCCGCCCTCCTCAGGCTCCGCCTCCAAAATCTCCAGGTATTTCCCAACCCGGATCTGTCAACCCTTCCAGAATCAGACCCCGGCTCCGGTGGAGGAGGGGCCCTGGGGAAAGGGAGGCTCCCCCCCCAAACTCTTGCTCACGCCATCATTGCCACTGAGAGCCAGGGATGCTGGGAATGTGGGTGGGCAGGAACCTGCAGCCCCTGCCCGGGTCCCCCCTTCTGCACAGGGGCAAAGCCCGGCTGCTCCCCGGCCCCGATCCCACTGCTTGCTTCCCCCTTGCGGAGGAGGACAATCCCTCTGATCTCCTCCCTGCCACCACCCCCCCGCAGCCCTACTTCCACAAGCTGATGAAGAGGAAGTGGCTGAACAACTCCGAGGCTTTCAACACCATCATGGCTCTCCTCTCAGAGCACGCCCAGAAGCTGAAGAAGATGAAGCCAGAGCCATACGAGGTGAGGTGACCTGCACGAGCCACCGACGTGACCCCTTGGCAGAGCTAGCGCTGGGTTCGAGTTCAGCAGCCCCTTAGAAACCCAACAAGATTTTCGTGGCCCGACTGAGGGCTGCTGGGAGCAGGGGGTGGGGCCTGTTGCATGGGCCCGCCCCCTGAGCGCCTTACTGCCGGAGCTCCGCTCCTGGGCGCTCCTGCAGGAAATGACCCCTGGATTCAGCCAACCCCTTTCTGCTCCGTGCCCCAGAACTCATAGCTCGTTCCCATTGCTGGTCTTCCCTCGCCCCCCGCCCCCACTCTGTTTTGGCCAACCAGATGCTGGTGAAAGACTTGCACCACGGGGTCCTCACCGAATACGTCCGCCCCCTGATGCGAGTTCGGATCATCTGCACGTCCTCAAAGATGAGATCCAAAATGGCAGCCAAGTTGCGCAGTGAGGCCCAACAGCTCCAGGAGTTCTTCGCCCAGCTGGTGAGAGATTTCTGTGTGTGTGTGGGGGTGCGGGGTGGTGGTGGTAGAGGCTTTTAAATGGGTAGGAGGGCAGAAGAACAGGGCTCGTCATGTGCAGAGGAGGCAGGTGGGGCGCTGAGTTGTGTTCTGGGGTTTTTTGGCAAGGGATTCTGGGGCATGTTCTAGAGCAGGGGTGTCAAACTCATTTGTTATGAGGGCCAGATCTGACATAAATGGGACCTCGTTGGGCCGGGCCACGTGTGTCATAAGACGTAATGCCAGGTAGCGGAGATATAAACTTTATAAAGGACACAAACGCAAAGGGTTGGGTTTCTTTACTTAAAATAAAAACATGCTTAAAACATTAGCACTCCTGCAATATTTTGCTTATTGAACAGTGTCTGATAACTGACACCTCTCGCTCTGAATTATTGCATCAAAATGTCTGTGCCGTTGCAATCTTGAGTATGCTTTTCGGGTGTGCGTATCTGTAAGCTGCAAACCTACGATGACGCAGCAGCAGCAAAACTGGAAGAAGCAGAAGAAGAAGCAGAAGACAGCCAGTTCCACTGCGGGCCTGATAGAAGCCCTCCGTGGGGCCTGATCCGGCCCCCGGGCCACACGTTTGACACCTCTGTTCTAGAGACCCCCCCAGTCTGTGTGCATCTGTGAATGCCCAAGAATCAGGGTTGGGGCTTCAGGGTTGCCAACCTCTCCAGGTAGGGCCTGGAGATCTCCCAGAATTGCAGCCGGTGTTCCCTGTAAGCGAGCAATTTGGCTACGGCATGAATTAGTTTGCTCTGGAGCCCTCCTTCCTGAGCTAGGACAAAAACGTGCGAGCCGGTGGCTAAAAGACTGTGAGCTGGCTCACACTCACTCAGCTTACAGGCAACACTGTAGCTGAGCTACGGCCTCTCTCTCTCTCTCTCCCTCTCTCTCTCTCCCCGGGAAGTTTCTCCTTACAGAATCTCTCCCTGGGCACTTTTCTCCCAGCTGAATCAGGCTTACCAACTCCAGTCTTGGGAATCCCTGGAGATTTGGGGGTGGATCCTGTGGAGGGTGGAATCTGGGGAGGGCAGGGACCTCAGCAGGATATAAAGCCATAGAGTCCATGTTCCAAAGCGGCCGTTTCCTCCAGGGAAACTGATCTCTACCCTCTGGAGAGCAGCTGTTATTCAGGGAGACCTCCAGGCCCTGCCTGGAGGCTGGCAACCCTGCAGGTCTCAGGGCCCTGCCGCAGAAGAGTAGCTGGGGAGGGGGCTGCATGGGAAAATGGGTGGGAACCACGAAGGGGGCCTGTCCCTCCTCCCTGTCACGGCTCTCCTCTCCCGCGCGCTTCTGAGCGGAGGCTTCCCACCGTGCAAAAAAGACATTTGTCTTTTTGACAGACGGTTCACTCCTGTTGTTTATAAGATCCTTGGGGGGGGGAACTCTGCCTCGCTGCCCCGCGTCCCCCAGCAGGGAGTTCCGCGGGTCGCGTGTGATTTGTTTGAAAAGGTCACTTCCTCCGGTTTGTTTGCTGGGGCAGCTCGGCAGCCCGTCTCTCCCCCCTCCCTGGGCGAGCTATAATTAACTCCCTGCCCTGACAGCCACTGACATCCCCCCCCCACCTCCCTTCCTCGCAGAAATCCACCTCCTCCTGGCTGGACGCCGCCGTGCCGCACTTGGCCGGGATGATTGAGCTAGAAGACACGCCGGCCATCCAGATGGAAGTGGGGTTCCTCGCCAAGGCCTTCCCCGACATGCAGTGAGTTGTTGTGGGGGGGGGAGAGACGGCAGGGAAAGGGGGCGCGGATAACCAGGGTGGTGTGGTGGTGGCTGCCTGCAGCAGCATTCTGACTGCCTTGGGGTGAATTACAGAGTAAGGACCAAATCAGAAGGTGGTGGAAAAATAATTACAGTGCTGTTAAAAACACAGCCGAGGCATTAGAGAATCATAGAACCACAGAACTGGAAGGGGCCATAGAGGGCATCTAGTCCAACCCCCTTGCTCAGTGCAGGATCAGCCTAGAGCATCCCTGACAAGTGTTGGTCCAGCTGCTGCTTGAAGACTGCCAGGGAGGGGGAGCTCACCACCTCCCCAGGGAGCCGATTCCACACGCTGGACAACTCTGGCAGTCAAAACGTTTTCCCTAATTTCCAGCCGGTACCTTCCTGCCCTTCATTTCAACCCATTCTTGCGAGTCCTCTCCTCTGCTGCCCACAGGAACAGCTCCCTGCCCTCCTCTCGGGGACAGCTACACCAAACTGACTTCCTGTTAGTTTTCTTCATTGTCCAACTTTCCCACCCATACATAGTAATGGGGAATGCTATGGCATGAATTAACTTGAACCCTGTGAGCTAGGTCGGGCTGAGAGAGCAGCGCTTCCGAGGACTGTCCTTGAGAGAACAGCTCTGACAGAGCTTGTGACTGGCCCAAGGTCACCCAGCAGCTGCGAGTGGTGCCAGGTGAGGATCAAGGGGGGGGGTCCCACCGCTGAAGAAGGAGGGGTGCCGAGATCAGGTTGGTCTTTACTGGCAGGCTGGGCGGCTTTCTGGGCTCAGGGCCTTGAATCGATCTTTCTGGCTTGGAAGAGTGTCAGGTGCGGCGTCTTCCCCGTCCTCTGCTTGTGACCCCACTCTGGGAGGCGGTTTTCCTCCTGTTTTGCGGAAGGGCCGTCTCCTTGGGGGTGCTGCAGGGCCCTCCCCCTGGTTCCCTCTCCCACCCAGGTCCTCTGGGCCGGTTTGACCTGGTGCTTCGCCAGGCCGGGTGGCCGGTTGCCACGGCTGTGGGGAGCCGCAGGGCGTCCGTTCCATGCCAGAGAACAAACAAACAGCAGATCAAAGTTGAAGTGGAAGCGTCAACGAGAGCCCGTTTCTCCCGGTCAGCGGAAAAGGCCCATCAGGTAAGGATGTGCGCGCAACCTGAGGTTCCGGGCGCAGGGCCAGCGACCAGGCCGCTCGGTCCGCGGAGCGGAGAGCTCTTGATGGGCCATCTGGACCTTGCCAAGAAGGGAGAGTCCAAACCAGCCTCTCTTGGAACCGCCTCTTCCTTGGAGTCACGAGAACGTAAGAAGAGCCCTGCTAGATCAGACCACTGGGAGTCCATCCAGTCCAGCATCCCGGCTCACACAGGGGCCAGCAAGTCCCTCTGGAGGGCCAGCAACAGGGCAGAGAGGCCGAGGCCTTCCCCTGAGAAGGACACCAGAAGAGCCCTGCTGGGTCAGACCAGGGAGGGTCCACCTAGTCCAGCCTCCCGTCTCACACAGGGGCCAGCCAGTTCCTCTGGAGGGCCAGCAACAGGGCAGAGAGGCCGAGGCCTTCACAAGAACCTAGGAAGATTCCTGCCGGATCAGACCACTCGTCTATCAAGTCCAGCATCCCGTCTCACACAGGGGCCAACCAGTTCCTCTGGAAGGCCAACACCAGGGCAGAGAGGCCGAGGCCTTCCCCTGATGTTGCCCTCCTGGCACTGGGATTCAGGGGTAGACTGCCTCTGACTATGGAGGTTCCCTTTATCCACCGTGGCTAGTATCTACCGGTCCTCTCCTCTATGAATCTGCTTCATCCCTTTTGAAATACATTCGTGGCCATCACTGCATTCCCCGGCAGTGAACCCCACAATATAATTACTCATCGAGCAAAGTAGTGCTCCCTTTTTATCCCGAATCTATTTCCCATCCATTTCATCTGGGTACCCCTGAGTTTTATTCAGCCAGTTTGGCGTTGTGGTTAAGTGCGCGGACTCTAATCTGGGAGAACCGGGTCTGATTCCCCACGCCTCCACTCGCACCTGCTGGATGACCTTGGGCAAGCCATAGTTCTCTCGGAGCTGTCCTTGAAAAAGAGCCATTTCTGTCAGAGCTCTCTCAGCCCCACCTACCTCGCAGGGTGTCTGTTGTGGGGAAGGGAAGGGAAAGGAGATTGTAAGCCGCTCTGAGACTCCAAGTGAAGGGTATAAATCCAATCTCCTCCTCCTCCTCCTCCTCCTCCTCCTCCT
>NW_015163149.1:33884-41522 GCF_001447785.1 Gekko japonicus
GGTACTTCCCAACACAGGGCTGGCAAAACCCTGCTCCTTCGTCATCTCTCTTCTAAACCGAAAAGTCCCGGGTTCTCCAGCCTGTCCTCATGGGAAAGGTGCTCCTCCCCATTTGGCTGACGTGTTCAGTGCTTTCCCCAGTTCTGCAGCATCCCTGTTGAGATTCGGCAACCGGAGCTGCACAGGGCATTCCGAACGGGGCCGGGGCCGGGCCCCTGGCTACAGCGGGGCATGTCGGGGCCGGGCCCCCTGACCTACCACCCAGGCCTTACAACTTCCCATCCAGCTGGTTTCTTTTATCGTATTTCCCCCCTGCAAACCACAGCCATGCCGAGCTGAGCCGTTGGCCTGTCCTGCCTACCGGCCATGGACCTCCGGCTGGCTGTGGGAAGGGCACGCCACAGGGCACATCTTTTTTTGTCATTAATATTTTATTGGTTTTTAAGTAGTTTTTAACAAGCTTCAATACAAACATCGCACTGCAATGACAAATCTGAACATTCAAGCTATTAGCGAAATCAAATAGATATGGTAACAGGTTCACACAGCATCACAAAAATGAAGTATATGCATCAAGCGTGCCCAGAAGAGGGCAACCAGGAGGGTGAGGGTTGGAATCCAAGTCTTATGAGGAAAGGCTGAAAGAGTTGGGTCTGTTTAGCCTGGGAAAGAGAAGGCTTAGAGGGGACATGATTGCAGTCTTCCAAGTATTTGAAGGGCTGTCATGTAGAAGACGGAGAAGATCTATTCTCTCTTGCTCCGGATTGCAAGACTAGGTCTACTGGGTGGGAATGACAAGGGAGTCGTTACCGGCTAAATATCAGGAGAAACATCCTGACTGTCAGAGTGGTTGAGCAGTGGAACAGTCTGCCTCGGGAGGTGGTGGAGGCTCCTTCGCTGGACATTTTCAAGCGGAGGCTGGACTCTTTCGGGTATGTTGGAGGGCTCTCTTTCGGCTATGCTCCTGCAGAGTACAGGGGGCTGGACTAGATGACCCGCAAGGTCCCTTCCAACTCTAACATTCTATGATTCTAAGTTGTATAACTTATCTACTTAAAACTCTGCAGTTTTACCCTAAAATGATTCAGAAGCCGAGGTCATCAACCAGTTGCGGAATTTCATTCTGTGCTGTGAAATAATCTAGTGTAGGTAGCCAGATTGTGGGGAAATTGGATTGTACAGAAGGCTGTGAGAGCCATGTTATTTGTGATTTTTGCCATGACATGCAGCTTCCATATTTTTGATGCCATTGTGCTGACACAGGGCACATCTGATCCCTACTCCAGCTCCACCCACCCCTCCCTCGTCGCTTTTAAAAAACTTTTACTCTCTTGTCACTCCTGACCGGTGTCCGCTCTAAGATGGAGTTTGTGTGAGCCAGCTCACAGTTTTTCAGCCTCCGGCTCACAGGTTTTTGTCTTGGCTCAGGAAGACTCCAGAGCAGATTGATTAATGCGGCAGCCAAATCGCTCGCTGCACAACCTTACTGCCGGTCGCTCACCAAGTAGAATTTCTGCTCACAAGACTCCACAGCTCAGAGGAGGCATCGCTCCTGACACAGTGCCCCCTGACTCATTTAAATGCCCCCCGAAGTCCAGAATCCCGGCTCCGGTCCTGACCGATACCAGCCCCCTCCAATACTGGCCATTCCATTTTCAGTCCCCTTCTTCACAATCCCCAGCATGGAGTTGGGCACTCCTGAGAAGGAGCTATCGGGGCTTGGCGGCGCACGATCTGCGGGCCCACGCGAGAAGACTCCAGCCTCTTTGGGACAGAAGGGGGATGAGTTAGGCGGAGCGGCCTGAGAGACACACAGGACAGGGCCCAGCTTTGAGATCTCCTTCTTTGCGGGTTTCCTGGCAGAACCAAGGCAGGCGTCTGTCCCTCACAGCAGACCGAGGGCTGGGCCTTCATGCCCCCGGCAGAGCCTCCAAGGCAGTGCCGTGAAAGTCCTCCAGTGCCCCCGTGGGCCCCACTTGCCCGTTTGCGCAAACGGTCCCCTTTGCGCAAATGGTCTCCTTGCGCAAACGGTCTCTGAGAGAGCCAGTTGGGTGTAGTGGTTAGGAGCGCAGACTCTAATCTGGGAAAACCGGGTTCGATTCCCCCCTCCTCCACATGCAGCCAGCTGGGTGACCTTGGGTCAGTCACGAGTTCTCCCAGAGCTGTTCTCTCAAGGACAGCTCTGTAAAGAGCTCTCCCAGCCCCACCTACCTCACAGGGTGTCTGTTGTGGGGAGGGGAAGGAAAAGGAGTTTGTAAGCCACTCGGAGACGGGTGGCCCCGCTCCACCCGAGCTCATGCCTCGTCACCGGCACATGTGATGTTGGGCTCATATCCTGAACTGTGCTGAGCCCTAACCGTGGTGGCGGCGGCACAGGAAGAGGCCAGGGCATCCCTTGCTTGGAACCAGCCCCGCCACGACCTCCTTCTCATTCCTCCTGGAATGGTGAGGTTGGGACGCCCTGCTCCAGAGAGCCCCCCGGGAGGGGCGGAGGGAGCGCTCCCCTTCCTCCCAGAGAGGTGTCATGGCCGCGTGTTCTTGGCACTGGAGCGTCACCGCCATTTCCCCAGGGCAGAGGTGGCCAGCGGGTTATAAATACCCTCCCTTCCACGCTGCCCCCTTCGGCTGCCAGCCGACTGCGTCACTCGGGGAGGCGAAGCCGGACCTTATCGTGTCTCTCGGCTGTTTATTTCCCTTTCCATCTTCCTGCTTGTTGCGTCCTCAGGAATTGTCTCGGAGGCGACAGATTGCCTGTTAAGTGTGGCTGACGGACGTTTCCTGTTTTATCTGGACCCTCTCGGGCTTGTTGTTTCTTCCAAAAAAAAAAGGAGAAAAGAGAAGGAGGGCAGACAGAGAGACAGACAGACACGCAGCCGGAGGAAAAACAAGCGGCTGGGCTTCAGACAGGAAGCGGGCCTGGGAGAAGCTTCCTGCAGGGTGGCCACTTCGGCACGGGCGACGGGGGCCGTGGTCGGATCGTAGCGGCTCTCCTGGGATCCATCATGGGCCTGGGGGGGGGGATTCCAGTTTGGCTTGCCCAGGCCTGGCTCTCCAGCGCCCCTCACATGGACTTTTGTGCCCAGAATCCAGAGACAGGGTGCCAATCAGTGTTGCCTCTCAGCTGAGTCCGTGTGAGCCAGCTCACAGCTTTTTTAGCCTCCGGCTCACACATTTTTTTGTCTTCGCTCAGGAAGGAGGGCTCCAGGGCAGACCAATACTCCCTCTAAGCTGTAGAACCTTGTGAGTAAAAATTCTACCGTGTGAGCTCCTGGCATTAAAGTTGTGAGCGAGCAATTTGGCTGCTGCATCGATAAGTTTGCTCTTGAGTCATCCTTCCTGAGACAAAAATGTGTGAGCCGGAGGCTAAAAACCTGTGAGCTAGCTCACACTGACTCAGCTTAGAGGGAACACTGGGGCAGACTAATTTAAGCAGCAGCCCAATCGCTCGCTCATGGCTTTCACGCCGGTAGCTCACCAAGTAGGATCTTTGCTCACAAGACTCCACAGCTTAGAGGGAGCGTTGGTTCCAACCCGCACGTGAAAGGAGGGAAAGCTGGCCACGATCCTTGGAGGAAGTCCATGTTGCTAAAGCACGGTCTGGGGGCACGCTCCTGTCCACCCTCACAGGCAGCTCAGAGATAGTTTTCCTGGACTGTTTTCCAGGAATTATGACAGATCATCCACTGGAGAAAACGGCTGTTTTAGCGAATGGGCTCTTACGACGTTATACCTTCCTGAGGTCCCTCGCTTTCTCCCTAACCCTGCCGTCTCCCAGCTCCACCTGCAAATCTCCAGGAATTTCCCAACCCAAAGTTGGCAATTCTAACTGTGTAGCTAGGTCTCCCCAAGGAGGGGGTGGATCCGGAAACTCAAGGGCAGGGTCTGGTTGTGGAGCTCCAGGCCCACTGAAGGGGGTATCCTTCCCTGGCCTGGGAGGTTCATATCTGAAGGGCCATCTCTCATAATGTGGCCCCATGCATCTATGGGGTCTTGAACAGACGATCTGCTGGGGCCTGGGGCATGCTCAGTCATGGCGCTTGCCCAGTGGAGGGCACTGCAGGAGGGCTCCTTCTTTGATGCCTTTCCAAATGAGATGGTGCCAACCAAGCAGTGTTCCCTCTAAGCTGAGTTAGTGTGAGTTTGCTCACAGTTTTTTAAACTCCGGCTCACACATTTTTGTCCTAGCTCAGGAAGGATGGCTCAGTGAAAATAAAGGTTTCCCTTTGCTCAAAAGCTAGTCGAGTCCGACTCTAGGGGGCGCTGCTCATCTCCGTTTCCAAGCCGAAGAGCCAGCGCTGTCTGAAGATGTCTCCGTGGTCATGCGGCTGGCATGACTAGACGCCGAGGCGCACAGAATGCCGTTTCCTTCCCACCGAAGCGGTACCTATTTATCTTCTTGCAGTTTCTTGCTTTCGAACTGCTAGGTTGGCAGGAGCTGGGGGCAGAGACGGGAGCTCACTCCGTCACGCGGCACTCGGGTCTTGAACTGCCGAATTACAGACCTTTCCGTCTGCAGCTCTTAACCTCTGAGCCACTGTGGCCCTATCGGTGAAAATACCCCCACCCTTTTTTTTCAATTTAGTGGCCCAAGACTAAAAAAGCTCTCCAGGGCTTCTGCCAGAGGCTTCCTGCCCCATACAAATTGGTGGAGTGGCCCATACACAGCAGAGAATCCCCTAGCAGCAGCTTGTCAATTTCAGAAAAAGTCTTGTCAGTTTCAACATCATTTCCTCCCCTTTGCCTGTGTTCCTTTCTGGGTGAGTTCAGAGGGCTCTTTAGATCCACGCACCTCATGGATTTAAATGTAATGTCCAGACATCAACATCTGGGAAACGTCCATCTTCCATGAGCATCCCGTTTTGGAGGGCTCCAGAGGGCTCCAGAGCAAACCGATTCATGCAGCAGCCCAATCGCTCGCTCACCACTGTAATGCCCGTAGCTCAACAAGTAGAATTTCCGTTCTCAAGACTCCAGGGCTTAGAGGGAGCGTTGCCCCCAGCCCCCTTCGCTGATTGCATCCCACTCCCCCGCAGGAAGCTTCCCAGGAAGGAAGTGTGTGTGTGTGTGTGTGGGGGGGGTTGCCAGGCAAGCCTTCCCAGGAAATTGGGGGCACTGCTTGGAGGAGAACCGATTAGGCCGGGCAAAGGCGAGCGGGCGGATGCCAGCGGCTAATTAGCAGCGCCGTTCTCAGCAGGCGGGTCTCAGTGCTGGGAAGAGAAGACCTCGGAGGGGCCATTAGCCCCGTGATCAGCCGCACGCGGCTCTCTGGGCCTCCCCCCCCTGCCTCGGCGGGGCAGCCAGCAGAACCGGACCTGGCTGATTAGGTGGGCGCCCGGCCAGCTTCCTGCCGTTAAGGAGACATCCGAATCAGCGGGGCTTTAAATAAACTCTCTTGCAGCAGGAGGGAGGCGGAGCACAGGGCCTCCAACAAGCCCTTCTGGAGGTAGCCGGGGCTCACGGTTGCCAACTCTGGGGTGGAGGATTCCTGGGGATTTGGGGGTGGAGCCTGGGGGGGGGGGGGACGACTGATCTCTGTTGACCTTCTGTGATTCTGGGAGCTCTGCAGGCCGCACCTGGAGGGTGCAGACATTGAAGAAAACAGCCAGTGATGTAGTATTAAAGGTAAAGGTAAAGGTTCCCTTGTTCGAAAGCCAGTCGAATCTGACTTTAGGGTTGCGGTGCTCGTCTCCGTTTCCAAGTGGTTAAGACGCTGAACTGCAGGCTGTGGAAGGTCAGTAGTTCAGCAGTTCGAGACCCGAGTGTGCCGCATGACGGAGTGAGCTCCGGTCTCTAGCTGCAGCTCCTGCCAACCTAGCAGTTCGAAAGCAAGAAATTGCAAGTAGATCAATAGGTACCGCTTCGGTGGGAAGGGAACAGCGTCCTGTGTGCCTTGGTGTTTAGTCATGCTGGCCACATGATCACGGAAATGTCTTCGGACAGCGCTGGCTCTTCGGTTTTGAAATGGAGATGAGCACCGCAACCCTAGAGTCGTATTCAACTGGCTTTTGAGCACAGGAACCTTTACCTTTTACCTTCCCAAGCGAAGTTTTTTCTTTTAGCTGAAGAAGAAGTGTTTCTTTCTCTTAGACTGTACAATTCTAAAAGTATCTATATAGCTGATATGGTTTACAAGGTGCCATTGTTCTTCGTTTAGCCAGAGACATGCGCAGTTATAGCTGGCCCGCCAAGGCCATAAGCCTCAGCAAAAATAGCAAGTTAACATTTTGTTCTTTCAGCACTTTACCTTCCCAGCATGCATCCAGACAACAGTCACAAATGAACCAAAGTTAATAATGCCTGAATACATTCATGATGTCAGAATCATAAATGGCACTTAACATATGCACCATGGAAGTGCTAAGTGCACCCACCAAGACAAACTTGTTAGTCAGTGGCAGAGCATAAAGTGTTTCATAAACTGTGCATACAACAAATGGAAGGTCAGCTTGAACTTTGTTGGAGCCATGTGCACACACAGTCCGTGCGATCCAGTCACGGCCTAGGTCCTCTACAGCTCTCTTGGGCCTCTCCCTGCCTCCCCGCCAAAGGCGCACCCCCTCGTCCGAAGGGGGAGGCTTCAGCTAGGACCCACCCCCGGCCAGGGTGGTGCGGCCTGTTCAAGGAGCCGGCTCTTTTCTAACGGTGATGCCGGGAGAATTCGCTGCATCCGAAGTGGTTCAGGGCAGTTGCAGGCCGGAGTTCCCCGTTTGTCCGAAGCGGTTTCTGTCCCACCACGAAGCTCTGGTTATTTTCACGACTCTGTGTCTCAAAGGAGAGCAGAGAAAACAGAAGGCTCCGATTGCTATCGTCCCCCGGCCCCCGCTCTTTGAGAACTGCTCTTGAGAGAACAGCTCTGAGGGAACTTGTAACTGACCCAAGGTCACACCAGTAGCTGCATGCGGAGGAGTGGGGAATCGAGCCCGGTTCTCCCAGATTAGAGTCCGCGCTCCTAACCGCTACACCAAACTGGCTCCCACGCTCCTGGCTTGCCACAAACTGTGCAAAACTGAATGATTAGAGAGGGCTTTTCTGCACCGGCAAGAGGGTAGCGCTGTACAAAAGGCTTCACAAAGTTACCTGGATTCATTGTTGTGGTCTGTGCTACTGTGTGTCGTTTGCTGCGGGTTGGGTCCCATTGTGTCGTTTTGCGTCACTTAACAGTGTCGTGCTAACACTTACGCTTTTGCTGCAGTTCTGTTTTTTTGGAATTCCGCTTGGATCTGCAGCCCAAATCCTATTGCATTGTTTATCGCGTGTCCTGTCTTGTTGACGGCCTTGACTCCCTCTGCGTGATCCGCCTTGAGTCTCTGTGGGAAAGGCGGACTCTCGGGAATGCAAATAAATGTCTGGATTCGCCCTCAGAGCACCACGGCACGTCCTTCCTTCAACGCGGTGTAGCCCAGAGTAGCTGGGAAACGCTTTTCAGGCCTTTCAGCCCGCGGTGTCTTTGGATGAGAAGTTCAGTGTCCAGATAACACAAAGTGATGGTACCACTTTACTCTGCTCCGGTTTGACCTCACCTAGAGTGCTGTGTTCCGTTTCGGGCACCACAATTTAAGAAGGATACAGACAAGCTGGAACATGTCCAGACTCAATGTTCCCTCTAAGCTGTGGAGTCTTGTGAGCAAAAATTCAACT
>NW_015163149.1:42218-50709 GCF_001447785.1 Gekko japonicus
AGGGGTTTTTTTTTGTGTCATCTTCTGGGCGTGGACCAGGGGTCACTGTGGGTGTGGAGGGGGGGAGGTATTTGTGAATTTCCTGCACGGTGCAGGGGGTTGGACTAGATGACCCTGGAGGCCCCTTCCAGCTCTGTGATTCTGTGAGATCCTTTGCCCCGTGATGTTTCCAAAAGTGCCTTTGGCCCCCAAACAAAGGCCCGACAGTCAAGCGAGTCTCACCCCTTCCAGGAAGAAGCACGTGTCGGCTCTCCTGGACGTGCGGGGCCTGCAGAACCAAGTCCAGCGCCAGTCCATTCTGGCGGTGATGGAGGCCCTCGAGCAGACCGAGGAGGAGGACTCCCCCTGCCAGGACCGGGTCTTCTTCTCCAGGATCCCCACCAGCGAAGTGTCCTGCGTCCGAGTCAAGCTGCAGCACCTTTCGCACGTGGGGCACTCCTGCCTCTCCCGCCTGCGCTGGAGGCCCCGGCAGCGGCGGCAGTGGCAGCGGCGAGCCAAAGAGAACGAGGCCGAATCGCAGGTGTGAGAACCTGTGGCCCGCCCGCGCCTGGTCTTCCGTGCAACCTCCGGGGTCCGCTGGGCAGGCGCCCGGAGCCCCTACCGCTTCCTGTTCCCAGAGGACTCTGTGCTGGGGATGTGGACTCTCATACCAGACAACCCTCTCTTCTCTCAGCCTCTGTTGCTTTCCCGCTTCTCCCCTCCCCACGGAGCATCTTTCCGTGGCCAAGAATGACCACAGCCACAATGTAAATTACCCAGGCTAGGGATGGCCAAAGGAATGTGCTAAGATATCCTGGGGGGGCGGGGGAGAGGAGGGCTCGGATCCGTCCTTTGGGGCCCAACTCAGCAGCTGCCGGGCAGCTGTCGGGGAACAAGGAACATCCAGGCAGGCCCCTTCTGACGAAAGAGGAATGAGAGGGGAGGGGGGAAAGAGAACTGGACTCATTTCGGGAACCAAACCCAGCCCCCTCCCCTGGCTTCCCCCCCTGCTCCCCACCCCCAAGCCTACAGACAGAATAAAAGGGGTGATGGGGGGGGGCTCTCCTGCCCAATTGTTGTGGGGGGGGGAGACGACACAAAGCAAGGCTCAGCTTAGTCCTGGCTGTAGGGGAGGGCCCCCCCCAAGAGAAGCGACTTCTGTTTTGTATAGAAAAAAATAAATAAATGCATATTAATTTATCCCGTCAGCCCTGTGTGTGGTTTTTTTTTTTGGGGGGGGCAATGGTATGAACTGGCTTTACCCACTTGGAGCATGGGTGGGGTGGATTAGGGGTGGAGCCTAAAATGGATTAGGGGTGGAGCCTAAGACGGGTGAGGCTTGGGAAGGGGAGGGAATTCAGTGGGGTAGAATGGCCATAAAGCTCACCTGCCCAAGGGGTCCCTTTCTCCAGGGGAGCTGGAATGTTGGACTGGATGGGCCTTTGGCCTGATCCAACATTGGCGTCTCTTATGTTCTTATGGGGTGGAAGTCTGGAAAGAAGTAAATAACCGTGATGTATTATGCCAAAAAAAAAGTCTCCAAAGACCAGAAATTTCTTTTTCCAATATTTCAGCCTACTGGAAGGAATTCAAACGCCATCAACACAACGGATCATGCCTATTATCTCATTTCGTGTGTAACTTTTTCAAGGCGAGTCGCGTTGAAATACAATATTAATCCATTTGACAAACCCCTGGCATAATACATCACGGTTGTTTACTTCTTTCCAAACCACCTAGAGGCTGACAACACGAGGGTGGGTGGCTGTGTGGCACTGCACAGCAATTGCTGCCTGCAAGCTTGGCACGCAGAAGGTCCCGGGTTCAATTCCAGGGATCTCCATTTAAGAAGAGGAGACTGGATTTATACCCCGGCATAATGCATCACGGTTGTTTACTTCTTTCCAAACCACCTAGAGGCTGACAACACGAGGGTGGGTGGCTGTGTGGCACTGCACAGCAATTGCTGCCTGCAAGCTTGGCACGCAGAAGGTCCCGGGTTCAATTCCAGGGATCTCCATTTAAGAAGAGGAGACTGGATTTATACCCCATGGCCCTTCAGTACTCGGAGTCTCAGAGTGGTTTACGATCACCTTCCCCTCCCCACAGCAGACACCCTGTGAGGTCGCTGGGGCTGAGAGAGCTCTTTCGAGGACTGCCCTTGAGAGAACAGCTCTGCCAGAACTTGTGACTGACCCAAGGTCACACCAGCAGCTGCGTGTGGAGGAGGAGTGGGGGAATCAAACCCGGTTCTCCCAGATTAGAGTCCGCGCTCCTGACCACTACACCAAACTGACTCTCAGGAGGAAGAGGAGGAGGAGACTGGATTTATACTCCACCCTTCACTATCCGAAGGAGTCTCAGAGGGGCTTACAATCTCCTTTCCCTTCCCCTCCCCACAACAGACACCCTGTGAGGGAGGTGGGGCTGAGAGAGCTCTCCCAAGAACTGCCCGGATTTATACCCCATGGCCCTTCAGTACTCGGAGTCTCAGAGTGGTTTACGATCACCTTCCCCTCCCCACAGCAGACACCCTGTGAGGTCGCTGGGGCTGAGAGAGCTCTTTCGAGGACTGCCCTTGAGAGAACAGCTCTGACAGAACTTGTGACTGACCCAAGGTCACACCAGCAGCTGCGTGTGGAGGAGGAGTGGGGGAATCAAACCCGGTTCTCCCAGATTAGAGTCCGCGCTCCTGACCACTACACCAAACTGACTCTCAGGAGGAAGAGGAGGAGGAGACTGGATTTATACTCCACCCTTCACTATCCGAAGGAGTCTCAGAGGGGCTTACAATCTCCTTTCCCTTCCCCTCCCCACAACAGACACCTTGTGAGGGAGGTGGGGCTGAGAGAGCTCTCCCAAGAACTGCCCTTGGGAGAACAGCCCTGAGTGACTGACCCAAGGTCACACCAGCAGCTGCATGTGGAGGACGGGGGGGGGGGAACACAGCCCGGGCCTCCCCGGTGCGCGCAGATTAGAGTCTGTGTTCCTAACTACTACACCAAACTGGCTCTCAGGGCATTTTTATTTCTTTAAAATCTTTATAAGACCACTTTCCTCCCGAGTGTACTTCCTAGCGTTCAGGCTCTCCGGCAGAGCTGTACACTCCCCACCTTTGGTGAAGGGACCTGTCCAGCTTTCTAGTCCTCAGCACTCCAGAGAGAAACTTGGGGGAAACACTGGGGAGGTGGCAACTTCAGAACTCTGCATAGTTCCTACCACCGCCACCCCCATTGTCCCCAGAGGCTCGGCAGGATAAATTGTGCCACTTTGGGGCAGGGCCCACAGAATTTGACTTTGTGTTTCGGAGTACACTAAACTCAACTCATGGCCTGGGAATACCCACCCTGGCTGTCTTCAGTCTTGCAACACACACACCCCCGTCACTATGGAGTTTTTTTTACCTTGCCTTGTACTCCCCCCCCCTCTCCGCTCCCCCCCCGTCACTATGGAGTTTTTTACCTTGCCTTGTACTCCCCCCAGATAGTTACCAACATTCACTCCTCATCTCCTTTCAGATGTTTGATTTCCTCCCTCTTTCTTGGAACCAAAGCAGCTCCCAGCGGGACTCCACATTCCCACAACATCTTGCAGACAACGGCTGCTCCTCTCCCCTGTTATGTACGGGGACTTTTCATCCCCCCCCCCAGCTGATCTGCCCGCCGCCCGTGTGGGCCCAGTTTCAACCAGATGCCGTGTGCAGGCAAAGCCTTGGCGGCCAACCGTTTCCCCACAAGCGACACCACGTTCAAGTTAGGCCTTGGACAGCCCCAGAACAGTTCTGCCGCCTTTGGAATGTGAATGAATGACCCCCGGGGGTGCCCCTGAGCATGTGCAGAGAGCCCGTCTCTCGCCCTCAAGCACCCAGACATATGCCTGGGGGTTTACAGGGCGGGACTCTGAAGCAAACTAACAGTGTGTCTTCGAATCAGGATCCGGCCATGAGATCTGAATTCTCCACAAATTAGCTCTTGTTTTGTGAGAATCCAACGAGGGAGGGAGAATGGGAATCGGCAAGCGGCTTGGACCCCACCAATGCTCCCTCTAAGCCATGGAGTCTTGTGAGCAAAAGTTCTACTTTGTGAGCTCCTGACATTAAAGTTGTGAGCGAGCGATTTGGCTACGGCATAAATGAGTGTGCTTTGGAGCCCTCCTTCTTGAGCTAAGACAAAAATGTGTCAGCCAGAGGCTAAAAAACTGTGAGCTAGCTCACACTAACTCAGCTTAGAGGGAACAATGGACCCCACCCCCCACCCCAAACAAGTTGGGGGCAGTGTTCCCTCTAAGCTGAGTTAGTGTGAGCCAGCTCACCGTTTTGTAGCCTCTGGCTCACATTCTCTTGTCTCAGCTCAGGAAGAATGGGGCTCTGGAGCAAACTAATTGATGCAGCAGCCAAACGGCTCGCTCACAACTGTAAAGCTGGCAGCTCATAAAGCAGAATTTTTGCTCACAAGAAGACTCCACCGCTTAGAGGGAACACTAGTCCCAAGGTGTGTTCCCTCTAAGCTGAGTTAGTGTGAGCCAGCTCACAGTTTTGTAACCTCCGGCTCACACAGTCTTGTCTCAGCTTGGGAAGGAGGGCTCCGGAGCAAACTAACTGATGCAGCAACCAAATCGCTCGCTCACAGCTTTCATGCCAGTGGCAGCTCACAAAGCAGAATTTTTGCTCACAAGAAGACTCCACCGCTTAGAGGGAGCATTGCTGGAGGGGGGGGGGGCGCTAAGCCCAGGAGAGCAGCTTATCCTAATGACTTCCTCAGCCCAGCATCATAATGGCTCTCCAGGAGTTTCCTTCCTGTTGGTTCGTCTGGATCCCGTGGCTTCCCCACGCCCGCCCGGCGGCCTTTAGGCCTCCCCCCCCTCCAGAGAAACCTGCAGACAGCCAGGGGCCTGAGGCACAACACTGAAATGCACCCCCACCTAAACCCCCCAACAATAATTGGCAACCAACCGGCTGCTCTTTTGCGGCACCCCAACAGGGGCCAGCCGAGGGAATCTGCTGTGCCTTTCCTAAAAGGGGGGGGGATTCTGGCGCCCCACCTGAACCACTGAGGGGGCGCGGCTACAGAAGGCCAGGCCCGCAGCGGGCAGAATGGGCAGCCCTCCGTGGCACAGTGGGACCGGCCTGGCGATGGGCCTTGCCCGGAGAACATCGCGGCCGGCAGCGGGGTGCCCGAGACAAGAGGTCGCGCCCGAGACAGAGCCGGCTGTGCGACTGGCTGGGCTCCGTGCGAGCCAAGACGTTATGCAGAACGCACACAGGCACCTCTGGGCATGTGCAGAAGGCAGAGCTTGGTGGCGTGGTGGGGAGTAGGCCAGGAGACAGGTGCCTGCTTGAGCTGGGAAAGGACCTGACTACTAAAGTCCGGGAGTAATGCCAGAAGGAATTTGACAGAAGAGGGTGCTGGTGAGCGCGTTCAGAGTGCCAGGCACTGGGGGGGAAGAAGAAGAAGAAGAAGAAGAAGAGATTGGATTGATACCCTGCCCTTCACTACCCGAAGGAGTCTCAGAGCGGCTTACACACTCCTTTCCCTTCCCCTCCCCACAACAGACACCCTGTAAGGTAAAAGAAGAAGAAGAAGAGATTGGATTGATACCCTGCCCTCCACTACCCAAGGCAGTCTCAGAGCGGCTCACAAACTCCTTTCCCTCCCCCTCCCCACAACAGACGTCCTGTGAGGTGGGTGGGGCTGAGGGAGCTCTTTTGAGAACTGCCCTTGAGAGAACAGCTCTGAGAGAACTTGTGACTGACCCAAGGTCACACCAGCAGCTGCATGTGGAGGAGTGGGGAATCAAACCCGTTTCTCCCAGATTAGAGTCCCTGCTCCTAACCACTGCCCTGACAGCCCTGTGTGATTGGAGGCCGTGGCCTCGAAAGGCCTCGCTGGGCCCTCTGGCCGGCTCTCCTTTCCGGGCTGCAGTTGTCCGGATCTGGCGACAGGAGGCAAAGGCTCTGCTCTCAACCCTCTTGGGAACCTGCTAATCACGCCTCCCCCCCCCCATCCCTCCTTCTCACGTCGGACCTGTCCAATCGTCAGCCCAGAAGTAAACACTGCCGGGAAAGGGACAAGGCCATTTATCTTGTGAGATGTAAACTCTCCTGAAGCTTGAAGAATAGCTGCACTCCCAGCCAGCCAGCCAGCCAGCCTGCCCCCCCCCCAGCACAGCCACCTCCAGGGACCTCTTGGCTTGTCCCCTTGCAGAAGGGAAGCCGGACTTGGCCTGCACACATTTCTGAGAACAGCCTCCTTCTCACACACGCACACCCCGAAAAGGGGGAAAAGCTGAAATCTTGGACACATTCGGTAGAGATGACTGCTGGGATTTCGGGTGTGATTAAGCCTGGCCGACTGGACGTAACCTCCCTCACAAGGTGGTGGCGAGCAGGGGTCATTTCCTGCTGGAGCGCGCGGGAGCGGAGCTCCGGCAGTAAAGAGCCCAGGGGGCGGGCACATGCAACAAGCCCCACCCCCTGCTCCCAGCAGCCCCGGGCCACGAGGAGCAAGAAGCCTCTTTCTTTCTTTCTTTCTTTCTTTCTTTCTTTCTTTCTTTCTTTCTTTCTTTCTTTCTTTCTTTCTTTCTTTCTCTCTCTCTCTCTCTCTCTCTCTCTCTCCCCTTCTCTCCTTTCCCCTCCTTATTTCCTTCTCTCCCTCTTTCTTTCCCTCCTTCTTTCCTTCTCTTTTTTCCCTCCCTCCTTCCTTCCTTCTTTCCTGCACAGATCTGTGCATCCCCCCCACCCCAGCTAGCAATCCAAAACAGTCCAGTGGCACCTTTAGGGCCAAGGGTTATTCAGGCGCAAGCTCTCCCTCCTCTGTGAGGACAGATCTGCGCGTATGTCTTCCCCCCCCCCCAATAGCTAGCAATCCAAAACAGTCCAGTGGAGCCTGAGCGGTGGGTGCTGCCTTCTGACACACTTCCGGTGATGTGAGGGGGTGTGGCACATGCAAATAAGTTGTGCTAATGAGTTATGCTAATGAGCTCCTGCACCTCTTTTTCTACGAAAGGACCCCTGGTTGTGAGGATAAAATGGAGAACACCGACGTGAGCCACATTGGGAACAGTGTTCCCTCTAAGCTGAGTTAGTGCGAGCTGGCTCACAGTTTTTTGGCCTCCAGTTCACACATTTTTGTCTCCGCTCAGGAAGGAGGGCTCCAGAGCAAAAGGATTTATGCAGCAGCCACTGTTCCCTCTAAGCTGTGGAGTCCTGTGAGGAAAAATTCTACTTTGTGAGCTGCTGGCATTAAAGTTGTGAGCAAGTGATTTGGCTGCTGCATAGATTAGTTTGCTCTGGAGCCCCATCCTTCCTGAGCTAAGACAAAAATATGAGAGCCAGAGGCTAAAAAACTGTGAGCTAGCTTAGAGGGAACAGTGGCAGCAGCCAATTCGAAACGAAGCTGGAAAACGAAGCCTAAATAAAGGTCTGATTTCAAAAATGTACGCGATCCTAATCAACTACTACAAAGCAGAAGACACAGCTCTACAGAATAGATGGCAAGCCAACTGTGAATCCACAATGACAGATGGAGCATGGAAACGAGTATGGTCCGCACAACAGGTCACCTCAACAACCACGGCAACACAGCTACAGTCATACAAGACACTCACAAGGTGGTACATGACGCCAAAAGAAATAGCTCTGTCCACATCATCGCATACGCCACTATGCTGGAAGAAGTGTGGTCAACTAGGAGACTACCCCCACTGTTGGTGAGAATGCCCAGCCTTTAATAAATTTTGGCGAGAAGTCCTAACATGTATTAAGAGTATCACGGGCTTTGAGATACCGCTAACGCCTGAAGTTCTCTCCCTAAACATCTGGCAAGATGTTACAATTCGGCAAGGATGTGTATTGCAGCAAGATGGAAAGCAAAACAAGCTCCCACGATGGAAAACTGGCTAACAAAAAACTGGGATATCTTTATAATGGAAAAGACCACAGAAAATGTAAAACACTCAGAGGACACAACACAACAATACTACTCATATGCAAAATGGGAACCATTTATTGAATATGTTACAGCATCCGACATTCAGCCACATAATCTGATCTACCTTAAACTAATCTATGGCTGTGGTCACATGGAGCATTAGGCACGCTAGAGGGACGGAAGATAGGTGGATTTTCTGGGCGCGATCTCACCGCCACATCTGGGAAGCATCGAGCTCCCGTGGCAAACCTGAGGCTTCCCGCGGAAGATGCGCGGTAAAAAACTAGTACCTCGGAGGTACTAGTTTCCTGAAACCGCGGGGCAAGGGCGGGCGTCTGGTCGCGTTTCCGGTGGTAGTTCCGGCGCCCGCCCATGTCCCCTCGGAAAAAGGTTCCCACCAAAGTCTCCACGGATGCTCACAAGCACCCAAGGGAGCATGTGCACATTTGAGTTTAGAAAACAAAAACAACCCCATTTGCCCCGCACCCCGCTTCTTTGCCACGCCGCAGGACTGTGGAGTGATCGGCACCTCCCCCCTACCACGGGACCTCCATCGGTAGGTCTGCTCAAGCAACCGCGCGGTT
>NW_015163149.1:52996-53135 GCF_001447785.1 Gekko japonicus
AAAGGGTTAAAACGTTTGGGGCTCTTTCGCTTGGAGGAACCAGGGCTGGAGAAGAAGAAGAAGAAGAGATTGGATTTATACCCCGCCCTTCACTACCCGAAGGAGTCTCAGAGCAGCTGACAATCCCCTTCCCATCCCC
>NW_015163149.1:53351-61251 GCF_001447785.1 Gekko japonicus
AGTACTTTTCTCCCTTTCTCACCATATAAGAACTTGTGGGGCACTCCCTGAAATGGCTGAGCGGTCGGGTTAGAGGGGATAAAAGGAAGTCCTTCTTCACCCAAAGACTGATTAACACCTGGAATTCACTGCCACAGGAGGTGGAGGCGGCTACAAGCATGGACGGCTTCCAGAGGGAATTAGATAAGCTTATGGAGCAGAGGTCCATCGGTGGCTCTTAGCCACAAGGTACAGATAGGGACTCCGGGGCAAGTGATGCTCTGTATTCTTGGTGCTTGGGGGGGGGGCAACAGTAGGAGGGCTTCTGGCCCCACTGCTGGACCTCCTGAGGGCACCTGGTATTTTTGGCCACTGTGTGACAGAGTGTTGGACTGGATGGGCCGTTGGCCTGATCCAACACTGGCTTCTCTTATGTTCTTATGTCTGGGACAAGGGATGCTCAGTATTCTTGGTGCTGGGGGGGGGCAAGAGTGGGAGGGGTTCTGGAGTTCTGGCCCCACTGTTGGTCCTCCTGAGGGCACCTGGTGTTATTGGCCACTGTGTGACACAGAGTGTTGGACTGGATGGGCCACTGGCCTGATCCAACATTGGCTTCTCTCCTGTTCTTATGTCTGGGGCAAGGGATGCTCTGCCTTCTTGGTGCTTGTGGGGGGGGCAAGAGTGGGAGGGCTTCTGGAGTTCTGGCCCCACTGCTGGACCTCCTGAGGGCACCTGGTGTTATTGGCCACTGTGTGACACAGAGTGTTGGACTGGATGGGCCATTGGCCTGATCCAACATTGGCTTCTCTCCTGTTCTTATGTCTGGGGCAAGGGATGCTCTGCCTTCTTGGTGCTTGTGGGGGGGGCAAGAGTGGGAGGGCTTCTGGAGTTCTGGCCCCACTGCTGGACCTCCTGAGGGCACCTGGTGTTTCTGGCCACTGTGTGACACAAGAGTGTTGGACTAGATGTGCCTTTGGCCTGATCCAACACCGGCTTCTCTTGTGTTCTTATGTTCTTATTTGCGAGGCCTTCAGTGAGTCCATCCCCCCCCCAACCTGGCTCTCTTCCTGACGTGGAGACGCTCTGAGAAACGACAGACGCATCTGAGGGGAAGGGGAAAGTCTCCTTCGGAAGCAGAAACGGAGACAGCAGGGTGCATTTCTGAACCCGGGGCTTGAAAATAACCTTTCCCTGGTCTCCAAGTATTGGACCCTGCAACCCAAGTAAAGGTATTTCTGTAGCCACCTTTAGGCTCTTGACATCCCACAAGAGACCTAACAGCTGGATGGAACCTCCATGTTCAGAGGCAGTGTTCTCTTGAGCCTCCACATTCAGGGGCAGTGTACCCTTGAACACCAGTTGCTGGAGAACAGAGGGGAGCGGTCACCCTCTGGGCCTGATGGTCGGCTTCCAGAGGTGGCACCCAGTTGGCCACTCTGGGAAACAGGATGCTGGCATCATTCGAACCTGGGCCCGATCCAGAGCTGGTATAAGATTGAATGACCGGAAGTGAGCCGTGGCCCAGAACGTCGTGAATTCCAGTCTCAGCCACGCAGACTGCCTTGGGACAGCCGCTCTCTCTTAACATGAGTCCCTCCATCTGTGACGTGGGAGAAATAAAACTGGCCTACTTTGCAGGGCGATCGTAAGGCTTAGAAGTAGATCACCTGAAACCCCAGGAACACGGGGAGTGCTTCGTTGCTCACTGTCAGAACAGCGGCTTCCACCCTGCCCAGCCTCTCCAGCCAAAGGGTCTCAGGGAAGTGAGACTGGCAACAGAATTCTCCTGCCCACGACCCTGGGCAGCAGCTGCCAGCCAGAGCGGGCAATGCAGAGGGAGAAGGGCTGAGGGGCTGATTCAAGGGGAGGCAGTGACAGGAAGGAGAACCCCAGCCAGCTCCCTACGAACGTCTCTTCTAATGTTCCTAATTAGCCTAGGTGCTTGCTGACCAGGTGGCCGGACAGCTGTAACCGTTTAGGGATTACCAAACATAATACTTGTTCAGTCGCACAGTCAAGTCCGACTCTTCAAGACCCCCTGGGCCACATCACGCCAGGCCCACCTGTCTTCCGTCATGCTCCAAAGTTGGCTCAACTTCATGTTCGTTGCATCGATGACACTGTCTAACCATCTCATCCTTTGCCGTCCCCGTCTTCTTTGACCTTCAGTCTTTCCCAGCATCAGGGTCTTCTCCAGTGAGTGCTCCCTTCTCATTGGGTGGCCAAAGTATTTGAGCTTCAGTTTCAATATCTGGCCTTCCAGGGAACAGTCAGGGTTGATTTCTTTTAGGATTGACTGATTTGATCTTCTTGCAGTCCAAGGGACTCTCAAGAGTCTTCTCCAGCACCATAGTTCAAAAGAATCTATTCTTCGGCGCTCGGCCTTCCTTACGGTCCAACTCTGGCAGCCATACATGACTACTGGGAATACCATTGCAACGCGGACTGTTGTGGGCAGGGTGATGTCTCTACTTTTTATCATGCTGTTTAGGTTCGCCATCGCTTTCCTCCCAAGGAGCAGGCGTCTTTTAATTTCATGGCTGCAGTCACCGACTGCGGTGATCCTGGATCCCAGGAATGCGACGTCTGTCACTACTTCCACGACTTCCATGACTTCTGTAGACACCATAGAACTCTCTGCAAATGGAAGACCGTTGCCCAATGCGGCCAAGCAGGAGAGATGTCCCACGCCAGCCACCCTCAGCTTTTTGCAGGAAGGGTGGGGTAAAAAAATGTATGTCAGATAAGAGACAGAAAGACAGGCAGGGAGGGCACTTCCTCCTACTTGACCATGCCTCATGGAAGGGCCAGTGGAGGAAATGTTAAGGTGAAGACATGCGGGGACATGTTAGGGTGACTGTCGGATTAGAAAGCACGGTGGTCTTGACCGGGGTCCCACAGGAAGTCTGTGGCAGAGGCGGCAGCTTGTGGTTGGGAAAGGGCTATTTTAAGCGGCCTGCACCGGAGCTCCCCTTCCTAAGAGCCGTGGTGACACATCTCTGTCCCGGTCAACACAGCCTCGGGGAAAGAGACACAGCTTTCCTGACCAAACTGGGAAAGACGGCCTAAGAGAGGGGCAGGAAATGCCTCATCGGGAATGTGGCGGCACTGACGTCGGGGGCAACCAGGCGTGGCAGCCGATGGTGCAGGCGGCGGGGGGGGGCAGGTTTGTCTTTCTCATGGCTCCGTATTTCATCCAGTGTCAGGAAGTTCCAGAGGTGGCTTTTGAGAGGGCCTGTTTCCTCACGCAAAACAAACAGCCAAGACTGATGGGGTTTGTGTCAGATGTGAAAAACAGGGAGCGGAACAAAAGGCAGGCCCCCTCCTCCCCACAATACAAAACCAGGTCCTTCCAGCAGCGGCTGTGCCCCCACCAAGCAAAAAGCCAGCTGGCCTGGGAAGTTGGCTGCATTTGCCCCCCCCCCCCCCCCCCCCCCTCCTATCCCCACATCACTGGGTGTGCCAGGGCTGCTTTTTCATTGGGCAAGGGCTCTTCTGAGTGCAGGGAAGCAGTGCCCCCCCCAAGCCTTTTTGTGGGGAGACATTTCTGAAAGCTGCGAATGCACCATTAGGTTGCAAGGTTTACAAGATTATGCCTGGGAAAGAGCAGGTAGAGAACTCGTGGGCACTCTATGAAATTGCTGAGCGGTCGGGTTAGAACGGATAAAAGGAAGTCCTTCTTCACCCAAAGAGTGATTAACACTTGGAATTCACTGCCACAGGAGGTGGTGGTGGCTACAAGCATGGACGGCTTCAAAAGGGAATTAGATAAGCATATGGAGCAGAGGTCCATCAGTGGCTATTAGCCACAAGGTATAGATGGGGCTCTGGGGCAAGTGATGCTCTATCTTCTTGGTGCTTGGGAGGGCTTCTAATGTCCTGGCCCCACTGGTGGACCTCCTGAGGGCCCCTGGTGTTTCTGGCCACTGTGTGACACAGAGTGTTGGACTGGATGGGCCTTTGGCCTGATCCAACATTGGCGTCTCTTATGTTCTTATCCCAGGTTTGGAGACAGTTATTTTTTTAAAAAAACTTTGAATCTTTATTTAATACAAGCAAGTACATATAACATCAGAAATATAGCTTAATAGATACGTGTGATAAAACATACAAAACAAACAACGTGGGCGCGATATGAACCAACCCCCCCCCCCACAGTTTGACAAAGAACTTCATTAACACAAAACGGTCCCACGAAATGCATCAATGCAGCAGATTTTATAGCATCCAAAATCGAAGACTACTCAGGTTTAGTGGATAAATAGTCCCGGAAAGGGAACCAGATCGAGGCAAATTTCGAATCAAACGATTCTGTAGCCTTAGAAAGAAGAGAATCAGTAAGTCTGTCCATCAGACAGAAATCACAGACTTTAAGTAGCCTGGCTGATAATGTAAGGTGGGTATTATTTTTCCAGGATTTTGCAATTAAAAGTCTGGAGAATCAGTTTCTTATGAAGTGGGGGTGAAGGGCTACTACGTGCCTAACAATAAGGGTTCTGCGTCAAGTGGTAGTTTATACAAATCAATGATATACTTTTGAAACTTGAACCTGAAACATTATTCGGCTTAGATCTAAGGTAGTATCTGAAGTCACTTCCAGAACACCAATTCAAAATTTGTCTGTAAAGATATGTATTTATTACACGATTGCTGCCTTAAGAGATAAGAACATAAGAACATAAGAGATGCCAGTGTTGGATCAGGCCAAAGGCCCATCCAGTCCAACACTCTGTGTCACACAGTGGCCAGAAATACCAGGTGCCCTCAGGAGGTCCACCAGTGGGGCCAGGACATTAGAAGCCCTCCCACTGTTGACCCCCCCCCCCAAGCACCAAGATGACAGAGCATCACTTGCCCCAGAGTCCCTATCTGTACCTTGTGGCTAATAGCCACTGATGGACCTCTGCTCCATATGCTTATCTAAATGTTTTGCAGTGTGTCACACAGTTCCCTGGACATAGTTAAGCATTCATGTTTTTCTGCTAACCTATTTTTGTACTCCATCTGCAGACATCTATTGTGCTTCCCTTGTCTTGTTATTAAATTCCTAAATAAAAATTATAAATTTAATTTTTTTAAAAAAAAGTGGTAGTTGGAAAGCAGTTATGTTATCGGTGTGTCGCCCAAAAGCCTTGACGTGCCACCAGCTGCGTACGTCTTCCCCCGCCGCCAATGAATTTGGCAGAATCATCACCAGCAATATGGATGCCTGATTGTGCATCCGAGAGGTCAAAAATGGCAGAAAACAGACAAATTGCAGCCGCTCGCAATGAGAGTGGGTGAAATGGAAAAGCTCTTCCTTGGTCTTTGCAAGCTCCCCATGGCCATGACTTGTGAAGGCCCCCCCCCGCTTGACCCCCCCCTCCCAAAACGCCACGGCTGTACTTCCCCTCCGCTGGCCTGTCTGGCCTCAGAGGAAGGGAACGGCCACCCGTCAGCTGGGAGGGGGACCTGGGAACCGGAGAAGGGGACTTTTGAAGGGTGGTGGTTAAAAATGGAATTTGGGCGACCGCTGTCCTTGGCTCACCCCACAGCCGCAGGGACGCACGGAGCTTCCTCCGGAGCGGGCCTCTCACGCCGGGGATGTGTCTCGAAATAGTGTGGGGCCGTTCCTGTTTCCTTGTTTTGTTTCTGGTTCCCAAGCAGGGCTGCGGCAGCCCCGTAGCCAGAAAATTTAGCCTGTGGCCCCGGCCTAAAGAGGCTTGGGGCAAGAGAGGCTTCAGACGGGTTGCTCTCAGGGGGAAGGGAAACACAACAGCTCTTGCGAGGGAGGAGGGGAATTACAGAGGGCCCCCCCCCCAGGGAGCACTGTTTGGGAATGTTCTAAGGCGGCAGTGGCCAGACTGTGGCTCAGGATCCGTCTTTCACACATACTGCGTGGCTCCCGGCAGGGCGGCTGGGGAAACGAAATATCATTTTTTGTTGTTCCGTCGCACAGTCGAGTCCGACTCTCCGCGACCCCATGGACCAGATCACGCCAGGCCTTCCGGTCTTCCGCCGTCCTCTGAAGTTTGCTCAATTTCATGTTCGTTGCATCTATGACACTGTCTAAATGAAGAACAATGGCACCTTGTAAACCATATCAGCTATATGGATACTTTTAGAACTGTACAGTCTAAGAGAAAGAAACACTTCTTCTTCAGCTAAAAGAAAAAACTTCGCTAAAAGGTTTTCTGCCAATCAGAGATCTGTTAGGTCAGAGTGCTGATGTTTGATGGAACCAATTTTTTGTTGTTTTTCAGTCGCACAGTCAAGTCCGAGTCTTTGTGACCCCATGGACCAGATCACGCCAGGCCTTCCTGTCTTCCGCCGTCTTCTGAATTTTGTTCAACTTCATGCTCGTTGCATCTATGACACTGTCTAACCATCTCATCCTTTGCCGTCCCTGTCTTCTTTGACCTTCAATCTTTCCCAGCATCATTAGCAAACAAATATCATTGGACAAATAAATATCATTATCCATATCTGCTTTTACCGCGTTTGTTATTGTTTTTGGCAGTCTCGTTTAATGCCAATAAAAAGCAAATCTGCATATTTCCCAGTAGAAACGCGTCATATTTGTTCATGCCTCGCGGCTCTCAAGCACCTGACGTTTACTCTATGTGGCTCTTGCGTTAAGCAAGTTCGGCCACCCCTGTTCTAAGGCAAACGTGGATGATCAGTTGGCCAGGCAGTTTTCCAGCATCAGAGGGTTGGTTTGTCGTCCCCAGGACTGTTGTGATACTGAACCTATATTAGGTTTGGGGAGGCATGCTCAATTCATCAATGCGCCTGGATTAGCTTGGGAGTTGTTAGCAAGGCCGTGAGTTTTCATGCGCCAGCCCGTCCACTGATCCAGGGGGCAAGAAGTTGGTCTGCCTTTGTGGATCCGGCAGACGTCTCGTCTCCGGAGGCAGCCAAAAAGAACATTTCTAGAAACAGCTGTTTCTCCCAGCCACGCGTGAGAGCTCCAGATAATAAAACCGGCCGTTTGCGCACTTCCTTCCAGGCCCTGATAGCGAGATCTGACACCGTCGACCCAATGTTAACTAAACCAGCTTCCAGAAAGCGTGTGCCGGGAAATCTCCCCTCTCTTCGCCCTGTTTGGCTAATCTCGCCCGCGAGCGTCGGAACTCGCACAAGAAGCCAGCAGGCAAACTAATCCACAGGGTTCTGTGGCAAGAGGGTCAGAGTCGGTGCGGTTCCCCTTCCTTTCCCATGGGTACTTTGGGGGCTGAGGATGTAATCAGGAGCTCAGACAGTCTGATGGGAGGCCATGGTGTGCACAGACTGTAAATTCAGCCGTGATGTTCCCTATGATAAGAAACAAATGCACAGAAAAAGACTCTCTGCCAATCTCTCCAGTCGCATGAACAGCCCTCTCCTCGCCTGGGAGGGCTGATCAGCCAGGCCCCATGGCCCCCGTGGAGAGCCCACGGTCTCCAGACATAGCCAAAGACCCGGGACAGAATTCCGGAGAAGGGTCAGGCGACCAGAAGCACATGGTGCGCTCTCTGGGCCAAACCAAACGTGGTGGCCGGACACGACACCACACAGAGGCCAGGTCACTCACGGGGCACCCGCTGACCCCCCCAAAGCCAGCAAAGAGTTCCAGGATAAATATTATTTTGGGGGAGGGGGGGGGAGGAATTGACAGTGACCCTGCCAGAAAAACAGATATTGTCTGGTTCTAAACAAATGCAGTAACAAAAGTCTGCTTGGCAAAGACCTCAGTGCAACCCAAGTGTGAATAAATAGACCCAGCAACTGGAATCTGGAAGTAGAAGAGGAGGAGGAGGAGGAGGAGGAGGAAGAGAAAGAAGAAGAGGAGGAAGAAGAAGAAGAATAGAAGGAGGAGGAAGAAGAAGAAGAAGAGGAGGAAGAGGAGGAGGAGGAGATTGGATTTATACCCCACTCGTCACTGGGAGCCTCAGAGCAACTT
>NW_015163149.1:61493-64735 GCF_001447785.1 Gekko japonicus
CCGCCATTACCACGTGCGCGACCGTTGGGCCATGCGGTCAAGCACAAGCCCAAAGCTTCGTACATTCAGAACAATAGCCAAGCGGATCCTAGCCCGCACCAATCAGAGGGCCAGGTCCGCAGCCGAGAGCCTATGAAACTCTCGGCTACTGTAAATAACCTATAGGGTGAATAGGGTGTGTGTTTTGGTGGTGGGTTTCTGTGCATATATACCAGCCTGCGTGCCGGCTTACTTTGTCTTGTTCCTGATTGAATAAAGTACTCTTGCTGAAATCACTCCACGTTTCTGAGTACTTTTCATAGACCCAGCAACTGGAATCTGGAAGTAGAAGAAGAAGAAGAGGATGAGGAAGAGGAAGAAGAGGAAGAAGAGGAGGAGGAGGACGAAGAAGAGGAGGAGGAGGAGGAGGAGATTGGATTTATACCCCACTGTTCACTGGGAGCCTCAGAGCAGCTTACAATCTCCTTCCCCTTCCCCTCCCCACCACAGACACCAGATGAAGTAGGCGGGGCTGAGAAAGCTCTTTCCAGAACTGTCCTTGAGAGAACAGCTCTTCTCAGAACTACGGCTTGCCCAAGGTAATCCAGCAGCTGCGAGTGGAGGAGTGGGGAATCAAACCCGGTTCTCCCAGATTAGAGTGAATGACTAAAGAAAGAACATCACAACTACCTATGAACAGTTAGTCACCAATGCTCCCTCTAAGCTGTGGAGTCTTGTGAGCAGAAATTCTACTTGGTGAGCTCTTGGCATTACAGTTGTGAGCGAGCCATTTGGCTGCTGCATCAATCCGTTTGCCCTGGAGCCATTCTCCGTGAGCGAAGGCCGAAATCTGTGAGCCAGGGGCTAAAAGTCTGTGAGCTGGCTCACACTGACTCCAGTCCCCGAGATGTCAAGGGTGCAGCTGGTCGGATGGCTCGAAGAGGTGGTTAGGCAGATGGTGGATGTTTAATGCTGTTTTATTGCATTTTATCTATGTAGTTCTGGCACTAGCCGTATGTTAGCCGCCCTGAGCCGTTCGGAAGGGCGGGATATAAATCCAAAGTAAACAAATAAATAAAAAATAAAATCTCCAGAGGGGAGGGAAAGTCTATCACCGCATAGCCAGAGGTTGTGAGGGTTGGGGAGGGGGGAGGACAGCTGCCCACGTCTCCCTAGTGGGATTTCCCCAGAGCCTCCTGATTCTGCCAAAGCGACCAAATCCCTAAAAACAAGCCCTCAGGTCCCCGTGCAAAAATCACCCTGATTAATGCCTGGACTTGCTTCCAGGCAAGAACACCCGAATGCCGTCACACCAGCGACACCCGGTGGCTGCTAACGGAACAGCAAGGCCAGACTGCATTAAGGCGAGGGCACCGATCCACTCCAGGACAGGGGTCGATTTCCCTGTTGATCAGGATCAGTCAATCCTAAAAGAAACCAACCCTGACTGTTCCCTGGAAGGCCAGATAATGAAACTGAAGCTCCAATACTTTGGCCACCCAATGAGAAGGGAGCACTCACTGGAGAAGAAGACCCTGATGCTGGGAAAGACCGAAGGTCAAAGAAGATGGGGACGGCAAAGGATGAGATGGTTAGACAGTGTCATCGATGCAACGAACATGAAATTGAGCAAACTTCAGAGGACGGCGGAAGACAGGAGGGCCTGGCGGGAGATGATCCATGGGGTCGCGAAGAGTCGGACTCGACTGTGCGATTGAACAACAACAACAGGATCATAATTCGTAACTGGTCATCCTGGAAAGCACAGCAGCCTAGGACAGCCACGCGTTTGTAGCTGAAGAGCAGTAAAGGGGACAGGGTCCCATTTAAGGGGCCGAGGGGAACAGAAAAGACCTCCTCAGTCCCCGTGCCTCCTCTCCCAACTGCTCCTCATCTCCTGCCCTTTTATTCACTTCATTGATACCTCACCTTTCTCACCCACGGAGACCCAAGGCGGCTTACGTAACTCTCCTCCATTTCATGCTCACAACAACCCTGCGAGGCAGGCTAGGCTGAGAGAGTGTGGCTGGCCCAAGGTCACCCAGCGAGCATCCATGGCAGAGTCGAGATTCGAACCTGGTTCCCCCAGACCCTAGCCCAATGCTCTCACCACCACTACACTATGCTGGCTCCCATTTTCACCCCCCCCCCCATGCCACCCTGGTCTTGCAGTTCCGCCACCAAATCTCTCCACCTTCCCGTGGCCAGGGGCATTTCTGGCAGGGGTGGAAGTTGGGAAGACCCTGCCAGCTTGCTGGCTGTGACGATTCACCTCCCGGGCTTGCAGGGACACTGTTGGGGCCTGGCCAAGGCATGAGCCAAACAGCCACTGGGTCCCTTTGCTGTTAGCCCACAACTTGCAGCCAGAGGCTTGCATTAGCCAACCTGGTGAACCCCTGGACCCAGGGCCTGCCTGGGATGTTTTTCTTTGGTTTAATTGCATTGTTTAAATTAGTTGTTTAGCATTTTGGAACATTCAGTGAGCTGCTTTGGGGAGAAAAACACCATAGAAGAGCCCCAATAAACAAACAAAAGTCCTCCACCCCCCATTGAAAGGTGGTTGAAGTTCATGCAACTAACAGAAGACGAGTGGTCTGTCTAGTCCAGCATCCCATCTCACTCAGGGGCCAGCCAGTTCCTCTGGATGGCCAACAACAGGGCAGAGAGGCCGAGGCCTTTGTAGGAACGACAGAAAAGCCCTGCTGGGTCAGACCAGGGAGGGTCCAGCATCCTGCCTCACACTGTAGCCAACCAGTTCCTCTGGAGGGCCAACAACAGGGCAGGGAGGCCGAGGTCTTTGTAGGAACGACAGAAAAGCCCTGCTGGGTCAGACCAGGGAGGGTCCATCCAGTCCAGCATCCCGTCTCACACAGCAGCCAACCAGTTTCTTGGGAGGGCCAGCAACAGGGCATGGAGGCCGAGGCCTTCCCCTGAGAAGAACATCCAAAGGGCCCTGCTGGGTCAGACCAGGGAGGGTCCATCCAGTCCAGCATCCCGTCTCACACAGCAGCCAACCAGTTTCTTGGGAGGGCCAGCAACAGGGCATGGAGGCCGAGGCCTTCCCCTGAGAAGAACATCCAAAGGGCCCTGCTGGGTCAGACCAGGGAGGGTCCATCCAGTCCAGCATCCCGTCTCACACAGCAGCCAACCAGTTTCTTGGGAGGGCCAGCAACAGGGCATGGAGGCCGAGGCCTTCCCCTGAGAAGAACATCCAAAGGGCCCTGCTGGGTCAGACCAGGGAGGGTCCATCCAGTCCAGCATCC
>NW_015163149.1:65224-69777 GCF_001447785.1 Gekko japonicus
AGGGGCATCTAGGCCACCCCCCGACACAATGCAGGAAACTCACAAATGCCCCCCCCCCCAAGGACTTCTCCAGGGACTTCCCAAGCCAGAGTTGGCAACGCTTTCCCCTGCTTCATTCCGATATACAGGGGCTGTTCTTTGCCACTCCTGCTCCTCCCTCCTCTTTTGGGCAGCTACAACTGTAACCGGTCCCAATTCGAATTATAGGCGGACCCTGCGTAGCGATGGCACCAAGGAAGGCGAGGCGGCTAACCGCCCCCGCCCCCCCATTGCACGACTTCCCCATTGCACGACCCCGCACTTCTGCTGGTCTCTCGATATAGGCTGTGATCACGCAGGCTAAATCATTCACCTTCAGTGCCATTCCCAACTGGATTTTTTTACGGTGTGAACTAGCAACATCCAGTTGGGAAGTGGACTGGAAGTGGATTAGTTAGCGCAGCAAAACGGAGCCACTCCGGATTGCCACCGAGAGCAACGACTCCGGGCTCGGAGGACAAAAAAAAAAAAAAGGCCCACTTCCCCTTTAAGGAGTGAGACGCTGCCAACTCGGGCAGTCCGGGGGACGCGGCTGACGTCACTCCGCAGGCTGGGACGCCAGCGCGAGGACCGCCCCGAGCGAGCGAGCGGGTGACTCCCCCCTTCCCCTCGGCGTGGATGGAAGCGCCCCGGGAGCAGGCGGAAGCGTCGGCGGCGAGAGAGGCGCACGTGGGCATGGAGGCTCCGGCGGGTGAGTGGCCGCCGGCCGAGCGATGAAAAGGCGCCTTCAAGGAGACCCAAAGGACCCGAGGGGGAGGTCTGGGAGGGCCGGCGGGGCGCTGAGGTGGAGCCTCCAGGCTCAGAGGCAGTGTACCTCTGTCTGCAAAAGGCAGGTGGGGCGGGAGGGCAGGCAGACGTCCCATCTTGTGCGACGGGCTGCTTAGGGGGCTCTGTGCGGCTGGGTGGGAGGGTCCGCCGCCCCCCAGCGACGCAGTATAATAGCCCCTTTCTGAGAGACGCGCACGACAGCCCTGCAAGGGAGGTTCGGAACGCGGTTGTCGGTGAAACGGAGTCAGGGACGCTTGGTCCCTAGCTCACCGTCGGCCGCCCTGGCCTGAACCGGCTCTCTAGTCTGCATGCACAGCCGTGGCTCTGGGGTGGGGTGGGGGAATGGAGACCAGTGTTCCCTCTAAGCTGAGTGAGTGTGAGCCAGCTCACAGTTTTTTGTCTTGGCTCAGGAAGGATGGGCTCCAGAGCAAACTGACTGATGCAGCGGCCAAATCGCTCGCTTACAACTTTCATGCCAGGAGCTCGCAAAGTAGATTTTTTGCTCACAAGACTCCACAGCTTAGAGGGAGCGTTGCTGGAGACCCCGTTTAGGGAGGGGGTCCCAACCCTCTTTACTGGACTGGGCATTTAACTGGTGCTCTAAGAGGGCATTATGGGCCTGCAGTGTCTGTGGGTCAGCTTAGAGGGAATCGTGATGGGGGTGAGGGTCCCTGTCCTGTCTGACCCACTTGTTTTCTCTCTCCGCAGGCCCCCCGCGCTTCAAGTGCCCCCCGGATTTCTCAGCCAGCCCGTTCATTCCCGGCCCCCCCTTCTCCCAAGAGGCCCTGCAGGACCCTGCCAAAGAGCTGTGGCTGATCCGCGCTCCTGCCAACTTCAGCCCAGAGAGGTGGGTGTTTGTGAGCACTCAAGGCCTTCTGTTGGGAGAGAAGGGGGGAGGGGAACACACGCTGAGACAGGACTCCCAACTAGTACTGGGCGCTACTTGTGATGGGCACCCGGGAGAGGGGGGTGGCTGTCACACAAGACAGTTCGGTGTCGTAGTTAAGTACGCGGACTCTAATCTGGGAGAACCGGGTTTCATTCCCCCTCTCCTCCGCATGCAGCTGCTGGTGTGGCCTTGGGTCAGTCACAAGTTCTCTGAGAGCTGTTCTCTCAAGGGCAGTTCTGGAAAGAGCTCTCTCAGCCCCGCCTACCTCACAGGGTGTCTGTGGAGGGGAGGGGAAGGGAGAGGAGATTGTGAGCCACTCTGAGACTCCTTTGGGTAGCAAAGGGCGGGGTATAAATCCGATCTCTTCTTTTCTTCTTCTTAAAAGGGAGCCCAGGTCTGGCAGGTGTGTGTGTGGGGGTGGCAACTGATGCTTTATGATCTGCTTGTGACTTTGTTCCGCTTCTCCCCCAGCCTCAATGGCCACTCCGTACCCTTGCTGGGCTTCCAGATGCTGAAGGCGCCGCAGCCGGGCGGCACGGAGAAGATCTTCCATGTCCAGACGGCACTGGAACATCTGGGCGGCGCCCACCTGCTGCTCCATTCTGGCCAGGGGGGCCGCCTTGCCTGCTCCCCGCCCTTCGGTGGCTCCCTGAACGTCTGCGAGAGACATGGGGACCTCGGCGGCAACCAGCCCCTTTTCCCAGTGGCGGCCCGGCCGGCCCCCCGGATCCCGGCGGGCCTCAGGCAGAGTTTCCTGCCCTTTGGGAGCAACCCGGAGAGCGCGCCCCTGCCCGGAGCTGTGGAAGAGCCTCCCAGGAAGAAGAAGAAAAAGATGAAGAAGCAGCACCGGCTGGGAGAGGAGGAGGACCGGCCGCCTCTCTTCGGGATGCCCTTGGGGGAAACCACGGGGGCCGGTGAGACGGAGGCCGGAGGCCCGCACGAAGTTCACGGGGTAGGTTCCCAGCCAGGCTCTGCTGCCGTTGCCCAAAACAGCGTCCTCCCTGCTGAGCCGGAGGATCTGGCTCCCTTAAGCAAGAAGAAGAAGAAGAAAAGGAAGGAGGAGAGAGAACGGAAGGAGGAGACGGCAGGAGAGGCAGAGACGGGGCAGCGGCACGAGGACGGGGCGGCCCCGCCGGCAACGGATCCCCAGCTAAGCTCTGCAGCCGATGCCCAGAACGGTCTCCTCTCTGGTGAGGCAGAAGACCTGGCTCCCCTAAGCAAGAAGAAGAAGAAGAAACGGAAGGAGGAGAGAGAACGGAAGGAGGAGGTCGGAGAAGAGGCGGCCTCCGCCACACGCCAGCATGAGGAGGGTGGCGTGGCCGGGGGGGCACTCGGCCCAGAGGCCCCGCTGACCTCTGCCGCCTTTGCCCACGATGGTCTCCTCTCTGGCGAGGCGGAGGCTGCAGGTCCCGGAAGCAAGAAGAAGAAGAAGAAGAAAAGGGAGGAGGACGGAGAACGGAAGGAGGAGACGAGGGGAGAGGCCGCAAGCCCGCACCAGGCGGATGGGACAGCGCCGTGGGCCGTTGGCTCCCAGCCAGACCCCGCGGCCGTTGGCCAGGACGGTCTCCTGTCTGGCGAGGCGGAGGATCCGGCTCCCTTAAGCAAGAAGAAGAAAAGGGGGGAGGGGGGAGAACTGGGGGGAGAGACGGAGGCCACCCAGCCGCCCAGGGAGGAGGGGGCAGCCCCGAGGGGAATCAGCCCCCAGCCACACGCCGAACCCGTGGCCCAGGAGGGTCCCCTCTCTGGCAGGGTGGAGGACCCAAGTCCCCGAAGGCAGAAGAAGAAGAAGAAAAGGCGGGACGAGCGGGAAGTGAAGGAGGAGACGGGGACAGGGACCGAGGCAGCCCGCCCGCCCGAGGAGAACGGGGCAGCCCCGTGGGAGACCAGCTCCCAGCCCAGCTCTGGACTCACTGCCCAAGAGGGTCTCCTCTCCGGTGAGGCGGAGGGTCCAGCTTCCGGGAGCAAGAAGAAGAAGAAGAAGAAAAGGAAGGAGGAGACGGGGAGGGAGGCAGAGGGGCTGAGCTCCTGCCCGGGAGGGGACAGTCTCCCAGGGCTGGAGGAAGCAACCCAGGGCACCCACGAGAAGGCAGCGCCCCCTGAGCCCTTCTCCGGCCAGGGGGACGCTGCTGGGGTGTTGCGGGACTTCAGGGGCGAGCTGGTCTTGGCCGAGGAGGAGGAGGAGCAGCAGCCCGGGGCGGGCAGCTCAAGTCACAAAGCCAAGAAGAAGAAGAGGAAGAAGGAAAAGGAGAAGCCGGAGGAGGAGGCAGCCCAGGAGCTGGGAGGGCGGCCTGCCCAGCAGGGGGCGGAGAGCTGGGCTGAGCCGGGCACCCCGCTGGGGGGAGGAGGAGGAGGAGGAGGTGGGCAGGAGGCAGAGCCCGGCAGGGAGGAGCTGAGCCAGAAGCGCAAGAAGAGGGAGCATCATCGCAGGGGGCAGGGGGCCGAGGAGGGGCCGGCTGGGCTGGAGAAGGAGGTGGGGAATGCCTAGGGGCAGGCGGGCAGGACTTCGCCCCCACTTGGGCTTGGAATGCGCAAAGCAGGGCGCTCTCCTCCAGTGCGCAGAGGCTTTGGTTAACATCAGACTCGCTGTCGGCGCCTTGCGCTGCCGCTGGTCGAATGGCCCCCCCCAGGATGTTAAAAGAGAGGGGGGGAACCCTACCTGGGAGACTGGTCTGGCCCAGCTTGCCTGGTTGGGGGTGGGGCACGGGGGGGAGTGGTTCAGGCTGTGATGCCTTCGCGGGACTCTGTTGAGGGGGCGCGGCCCTCCTGGTCTCTGTGTGCCTTCGGGCAGGTTGCCCAGACCCTGGGCAGAGGTCTGGCCCATGCTGAACACCCCCCCCCCCCCCACTCCTTCCCCACT
>NW_015163149.1:69853-76052 GCF_001447785.1 Gekko japonicus
CGGTCCCGCCCCCGCCCCGACACCACCCCCCCCCCCAGGGGGATGCTGGGGCTGACCCGCTCATGGCCGCTTCCTGCGGGGACTGTTTCTGGGGCCATGCCGCCGGCAAAGACCGGCCCCTTCTTTGCGGGCACCCGACTGGGATTCTCGGGGAGTGCTGTGTGCGGAAGCATCCCGTGGGCTCCTCTGGGTTGATTCCTGCACTTTGGGGCTAAAGAGGGAACCGGGAGTGTCACGTTCAGGGCTGGGAGCTACTCTGCTGCTGGGCATAACCTGCCTAGAGATGTGAAGGCCTGGGGAAAAAACGTGCCCCCCCCCTTTCCCCCAAAAAATTGAAAAAAAAAAAATTGATTAGGGAATGTTTTATTTTAACACGATGAATAAAATATTTTAAGACAAGGTGTTCTAATATTTTCCAAATCATTTCTAAAAAATATGTATGGTATCAGATCAATCTGTGCACCGAGGACAAGCGAGTCCTAGGTTACCAACTGAACTCTCCAATGCAAGAACAAGATGCATTCCTTCCTTTAGGAGGTGCTATTGCCACAAGACAAGAAAAAGGTTTCAGTTTTGTTTTTGCATGTGGGTGGGTATCCTGTTTGTAATCATTGTGTGGATACACTATATTTTTAATATGCTCCTTGTGATAATTTCATGCCAAGTAAAAATGTCCATAGTCATATTTTATGTTCCTAAAGTAACAGAATGACTTTCAAATTGGAAAATAAAAAAGAAGTGCTAATGTAGCATTTTTTTTCAATTTTTGGGAATGGGTTTTTTTCTAAGTTTCAAAATTTCTGGAACCTGCCAGGCTGCCCCTACTCCCCCCCAAAAAAACCCCCCTCCAACAGGCAGCCTTTTTTGCCTGTCGCTATGCAACGAACATGAAATTGAGCCAACTTCAGAGGACGGCGGAAGACAGGAGGGCCTGGTGGGATCTTGTCCATGGGGTCGCGAAGAGTCGGACTCGACTGTGCGACTGAACAACAAAAATCCTTTTATTGCAAGGTGTGATATGTTAATTTCACCTCGGCCACCCGGCAGAAAGCAGCTTCTCTCCCCCTTCCAGGGGCCGGCTTGAGCCGAGCCTGTTGGTTTTCCCAGAAGGCACTGCTGGCGAGGGGGCTGTGCGGGTGGGGAGGGGTAACCCGCACTGCCGCCCCCCCCGTGCACGATCTTTCCGTTTGCCAGTTGTCTGGTCCGGGAGCGCCCCTCTGCTCATTTGGGGCCTTTGAGAAACGGCTCGTGGAGGACATCGAACAGCCTCTTGGCCTGGGGAGGAGAGAGAAGCGGCGGTGGGGGCGGGGACATCTTTTCCGTGGGCCTTGTGAACAAGACACAGGCGGTCCGTCTCTTTGGCTCTTGTCTGTAGGAGCTGCGAGAGACACCCCCCACCCTGTATTGGGTCGCCCAGACTGGGATGTGCGAGAGGGCGGGGCCAAAACCCCAGGTGCCGTTCCCCCTGTCCTCAGGTACCACCTCCCAGGTGTTCCGTGCCTCCTTGGGAGAAACCTGCAGGCCCCATGGGAGCTGCCTCTATGTTCCCCCCATGTGTGCGTGGGTGAGGGGAATTGCTGCTTTTTTTTCCACGGAGGGGAAAAGTGGGGTGCCGCTCCAGCAAGGGATCTCTGAGGGTCTTCTTGAACTCAGCCCTGAGAAGGAAGTGCCTCTTTTCTTCTCTGCTCTTTCCCACCTGCTGTGAAGCTTCTCCCCGCCCTGCGGTACTCCTGCCCAATACCACGTTTAGCTTTCTGCCCCCAAATCTCCCCCAGCCCCAAGGGCAGAACAATACAACGGTTTGGACTGTACAGGCTGAACCGATGATGTGGCCACTCACACGCCGCCTGGCGTCTGCTCCGGAACTCAAAAGTATTCCAAGCGTTGGCTAAGTCGTGAGGGACAGAACCTCACCCCTAATTCCAAGGAGGATTTTAATGCATTTTGGAGAGGGCAAGTGGTATTTTACCCGCCCTCTTGAGTGGACTGGTCGATGGGTTGTGAGGGGGGGGGGGAGCCCGGGGGACGTGTTCCCGGCTTACCTTCTGGGGCCCAATCCCCGGACAGAGGGACAGCTCTTCCTTGGACGCTTCCCCTAGGCTGGCCAGGGACTGCAAGGCAAGAGAAGAACCTTGAAATTAAGTAGGGACAGAACCCGGCACAGTGTGAGAGTTCTGGAGGGCAACGCTTATCCTGAAAGGTGGGGTGGAGGGCAGTGTTCCCTCTAAGCTGAGTGTGAGCCAGCTCACAGGTTTTTAGCCTCCGGCTCACAGATTTTTGCCTTAGCTCAGGAAGGGATGGCTCCAGAGCAAACTAATTTATTCAGTAGCCAAATCGCTCGCTCACACAACTTGAATGCCAGGAGCTCACCAAGTAGAATTTTTGCTCACAGGACTCCACAGCTTAGAGGGAGCCTTGGTGGAGGGTGTCCAAAATAAATAAACGGGGATAGTAGTCCGGGTAGCACCTTTAAGACCAATAGAGGTTTATTCAAGCTATAAGCTTCCGTCTGCAGGCATGCTTCTTCGGATCCGGGGGATGAGAGAGAGAGGGACCTTTTGAACATGACTCAGATGGGGTGAAACCAGAATTTAGTGTGCCCCAGGGCTTAGTTTGCCAGTTTGGTGTCATGGTTAAGTGTGCGGACTCTAATCTGGGAGAACTGGGTTTGATTCCCCACTCCTCCTCCACTTGCACCTGGCTGGATGACCTTGGGCAAGCCATAGTTCTGATAAGAGCTGTCCTTGAAAAAGGGCAGTTTCTGTCAAGAGCTCTCTCAGCCCCGCCTGCCTCACAGGGTGTCTGTTGTGCGGAGGGGAAGGGAAAGGAGATTGTAAGCCGCTCTGAGACACCTTTGGGTAGTGGAGGGTGGGGTAGAAATCCAATCTCCTCCTCTTCTTCCCGCACTGACTTGGACGGTGCAGGCTAGCCCGATCTTATCAGATCTTGGAAGCTGAACAAGGTCTGCCCTGTTTAGGATTGGATGGGAGGCCGCCAAGGAAGCCCTGGGTCACTACACAGAGGCAGGCAATGGATAAAAACCACCTCTGAACCTCTCTTGAAAAAGCCAAGGGATTGCTGCAACTTAACCAAACATTCCTCACACACCCGTTTAAAGGGTGGCAACTTAATCCTAGTGTGATGCCCCACAGACAGCCTCTGAGCTAAGTTGGCATTCTCCCCCCCCCCCATTCTTGGCTCCAAAGAATGGCTGGGTGGGGGGTCTAGAACCTTCTTTGGTGGCGAAGTTTGCAGCAGGGAGGCGACTTAACTGAAAGGGCAGGAGTCTGAGGTGTACGACCTGAATGGTGTCCCTTCCTGTAAGGCCCAAGGGGAGGGGAAGGGACCTCCCCTCTACGCCCGACCCCGGAAGAGAAGCTACTCACTCCGAAAGTGGAGAGGAGGCTCAGTGTGTCCGTCTTGTTCACTGACTTCACGCTAGTCAGGCAGTCGGTCGCCTGCAAAAGGGGCAGAACCGACTCAGCGTCTGATCTCTGGCAAAGCTTATCTCACCCCCAAAGTCGTTACAATGCCCAATTCTTGGTACGAGCTCTCATATATATACAGCCACACAGGCTAGTCTCTTCGTTTTATTCACACTGAATAGAATCAACTCTCTTAGTCGCACAGACTAAACTGTTGGCCTTATTCACACAGAATTAGACTCAAAATTCCATAGTCACACAGACCATGCTCTCTCTTTTCTGGGTACGTTGTAGGGCTATCTTTCGGCTATGCTCCTGCAGAGTGCAGGGGGTTGGACTAGATGACCTGCAAGGCCCCTTCCAGCTCTAACATTCCATAATTCTATGATTCGAACTTCACACACAGAATCACTTCATAGACACACACACAGAGAATCCTTTCGGACACCCCTCCTCCCACACTCTCAGTCATCAGCCAATCAAAATACACTCCCTTTATCACTCTTCTTTCAGTACTGCAGTGAAAACTAAACATTTAAAGGAACACACACACACCAAAACATGAAATCATTACAGGGACTCTTACTCGAGACAGGTAATTCTGGTCCACCTTCTCCTTCAGCAGGTCCGCCGGCTTCTGCTCGTAGGCCTTGTAAGTTTCGAGGTAGCGGCCGGCTTCCTCCGGGCTACAGAGTGGAAAAGGAGGAATCTTGTTTCAAGAGGTCCACCCGAGGGCATGTGACTGTCTTGAGCGTTGCTCACTACAATTCACAGTTTCCCTGGTGGGGGGGAAGCAGGCCTCTGGGGGGGCCCTTCAGGCTGGGAAAACGGCTCCCTACCAGTAACACGTACCACGATGATGATTATTAGTATCATATTTGTTAATCGCCCTATCCCAGCTCACACCGAGGTCTAGGCGACGTACAAGGGGTCATAATGCCATAGAACAAAGACACAAATTTTAAAATTTCCATATACAGTTGATAAGAACTAAAGTGAGAGTAACAGGATCCAAGGCGGCGACTTACAAATTTCTATACCAATTCTGGACTGCCCGGCCATTTAGTGGGGACGGGGACTTGCAACGAAATATACCCCCACCGTAACTGGGCTTGGGCACACCTGGGAACAATGAAGTTAAATAATTTAAGCACAGACCTCGCCGGGCAGGCCTGACTGCAAAGACCTGGGGAGAGGATGCAAGGGCAAGGCACTGTGCCGCTAGGCCCCCCGAGTTATGGCTCCAGAAGTGTACGGCGGGCACTTGACAAATCTGATGCCCGGTGGGCAGGAGGAGATGGGTGAGGCGCCCCTCTGCCTCCCTCCCCCCAGCCTGCTGGCCGGCGTGGCTCTTCTGGTGGTGGCACGGGGAATGGGGACGTCGCCCACTGCCGGAGTTCCCGCCCTCACCTCCAAGCTAGGATCAGGGTACAGTCGGCCAGGATGCAGATCTTTGCCAGCTCCTTCAGCGCCTGGTGCGGGTCTTTCTAAAGGAAGCAGGGGGGGGGGCAGAGACTGAGCCCGCTGGGCCTGAAGAAGCGGGAAGGGGAGGAGAGGAGGAGAAGGGAAGAGATTCCGGCAGCGGCGCAGGGCCTCTGCCGCCCCCCCCCCACCGAGGAAGGAGGCCGTTGGGCGAAGAACGCAGAAGCCACGTGAAAGAAGGTCTGCACGGAGGTGTGAGGCGGCTGGGAGGACTGGGGTGGCGGGGCGAAGGGTCTTCTCAGGGTCTGGAGTCTCTCACCACATCAACCTGAACCAGGAGCACCTGCAGCATGTAGGTCTTGCCCAGGCACCGAAGGCGTTCGTGGACGTAATTGGGCTTCAGGGTGTGGTAGCGGAGGCTGCAGGGGGCAGAGAGACAGACACCAGTCAAGCCTCTTCCCATAGACGCCTCGGAGACCCCCCCGGTGAGTCCCGGCCCAAAGGACGTCCGCCTAGCCTGGGGCAGGGCCGGGGCCTTTTCCGCCCTGGCCCCCCACCTGGTGGAACATGCTCCCGACTGAGATCGGGGCCCTGCGGGGATCTTCTTCAATTCCGCAGGGCCTGCAAGACGGAGCTGTTCCAACAGGCCTTTGGCTGAGGCGGTGGGCGTCCACCTGTGGCCCCCCCCCCCGCAAGGTTGTGGTCCCCCACCCACTGATAACCGGCCGCAGGAGTAATTTCGTAGAAAAAGAGGTGCAGGAGCTCATTAGCATAACACATTAGCATAACTTATTTGCATGTGCCACACCCCCTGAGCGGTGGCTGTTGCCTTCTGACACACGTCCGGTGATGTCAGGGGGCGTGGCATATGCTAATGAGTTATGCTAATTAGACCCTGCACCTCTTTTTCTACGAAACGACCCCTGATAACTTGTATGTGAATCGAAGACGGCCCCCAGATTTCCTGGATGGACCTTTTGTGGGGGAAATCCTAGTCATCCTTTCAGGTAAATTTATTACTATATGTAACTTGTATGTGTATAACTTGCATGTGAATAGAAGATGGCCCCCAGTTTTCCTGGATGGCCCTTTGGGGGGAAAAATCCTAGTCTTCCTTTCAGGCAAACAGGGTACCTTCTTAGTCTTTTAAGGTGCCACAAGAGTTTGGTTTCATCTGGAGGTTTCGCTGCAAAGGCCTTTGCTCTTCTCAAAGGGGCGTCGACCCGGCTTCAACAGGGGCCTTCCCGGCCCTCAAGCCCCCTCCCCCTTCAAATGCCTTGTGATGGCGCCACCTGTGAAGTCAGACTGGGGAACCCCCCCCCCCCCCCCGCAAAACACCAGAGGGCGCCGAC
>NW_015163149.1:76149-110921 GCF_001447785.1 Gekko japonicus
GCCCCCTGGGAAGTCAGACGGGGGAACCCCCCCCCCCCCCGGACAACAACCAAGTGGGGCCAGACTGACGGGTCAGGACCAGGCACCCTAGTTCTGGAGCCCAAACACAGCTCTTTTATGAGAAGAGCCTTCAATGTGCCCAACGGTGGGGGGGAAACATCACACTGAATAACGCACTTTCAATGCACTTTGCGGCTGTTTCACACAGTAAAATCCACTCGCCAACGATCACGAAAGTGCACTGGAAGTGCGTTGTTCGGCATGTGTGACGGCACCGTCTGTCTCTTTCCTGGTCCCTGGAGCTGCGCATCGACGTTATTCTGATGGTGGGCCCTTGAAGGAATTGCCACTTTCCTGGCTGTAAACGCCACCGGCTGGGGGAAGACCACTGTGAGGGTGTCACGGAATGTTCACAAACATTCCAATACCGGATTGCTGAAGCCAGCTTTGCCCAGAGAATCCTCACTCGGTGGGAGGGACTGTGTGCTCCTGGGTGAGGAAGCGGGAAGTGAAGAAAACTGCTGAAGGTTACAGGGCCAAAGAGGCGAACAGCAGAGCTGAATTTCACATTGTTTCAATGGAAACCAAACACGTCTTATTCTAGAGAGGCAGGCAAAGGACTCTGGAACAAGTGCAGTGGCTTGTAGGCGTGCGTGAGGCCCCGTGTGCAAATGCTCACCTCAGGAACAGGGCACAGGTGCTCTGGCCCAGGACATAATCGGGGACGATCTCACCGAACTCCCACGGCACGTTCCGGATAAACTTCAGGATGGGGTTCCCCCTCTGAGGAAAGAAGGGAAGCCCAAGTCAGGGTCTGAGAGTGAAGACAGGAGAGACCACCTCGCTCTGCCGCCCGTGGCCACCGGATCAGGATCCCGCAAGTGAGCTGGCACCCACGGGAGAGGGAGCGGAATGAAAGCGGCCTGGTTTTTCCTCAGGAACTGGGAACATTTTCAAAACTCCCTCTGCAACCAGGAGGCCTCGAAACAGTCGGGCTCAGCCTGGCCCAGATGGACCACTGGCAAAGATAAAGATGACCTCTGACCACATGCAGAGTGCTTTCCACTCATTGCCAAGGAGGACACTTCTAGAGGGCGGCCGTGTTGGTCTGCAGCACAGCAGCTACATTCAGATGAATTATTGCAATCTTTGGGAAGCAATGTTGACTTAAGGAAATGGATTTATGAAGAAGAAGAAGAGATTGGATTTATACCCCATGGCCCTTCACTACCCAAAGGAGTCTCAGAGCGGCTTATACAAACTCCTTTTCCCTTCCCCTCCCCACAACAGACAAACAAACACCCCGTGAGGTAGGTGGGGCTGAGAGAGCTCTGACAGAAACTGCTCTTTTTCAAGAACAGCTCTTGTCAGAACTACGGCTTGCCCAAGGTCATCCAGCCAAGTGGAAGTGGAGGAGTGGGGAATCAAACCCAGTCCTCCCAGATTAGAGTCCGCGCACTTAACCACTACACCAAACTGGCTATAATTGTAGGACTGTTGGAAAATAGTTCAATGTTCTGTAATTATCGCGCACTACAGAAATTAATAAATTGTGAATTAAAAAAAAAAGAGTTTGGCCCGGAGCCCTCCTTCCTGAGCTAGGACAAAAACGTGTGAGCCGGAGGCTGGGCCAGGCGTTCCTTCTTATCATAGAATCATAGAATGTTAGAGTTGGAAGGGACCTTGAAGGTCATCTAGCCCAACCCCCTGCACTCTGTGGGAGCAGAGCCGAAAGACAGCCCTACATACCTACAATATACCCAAAAGATGGTCATCCAGCCTCTGCTTGAAAATGTCCAGCGAAGGAGCCTCCACCACCTCCCGAGGCAGTCCGTTCCACTGCTCAACCACTCTGATAGTTAGGAAGTTTCTCCTGATATTTAGCCGGTAACGACTCCCTTGTAATTTCCACCCATTAGACCTAGTCTTGCAATCCGGAGCAAGAGAGAATAGATCTGCTCCGTCTTCTACACGGCAGCCCTTCAGATACTTGAAGACTGCAATCGTGTCCCCTCTAAGCCTTCTCTTTCCCAGGCTAAACAGACCCGACTCTTTCAGCCTTTCCTCGTAAGACCTGGACTCCAACCCTCCCACCATCCTGGTTGCCCTCTTCTGGACATTTCTTGCTCCGCCCTCTCTCACCTGCCGAGGACTGACGATGATGGAGTTGTGCTTTGCCCCCGGTTTCGGAGCAGGGTTCGAGGGCGGTTCTTTGTCTTCCGGGTTCCCCTGCACGGCCAGGGAGCTGTGGGGTCTGGTGGCCGACGCAGTCAGGGCCGGCGGCGGCTTGGCCTGGGGGACCGAGGAGGAGGCGGAGGCCGCTTTCTCCACCACGTAGTCTGCATAGGTGGCCCCGTCTGACCTGACCGGAGCCTGGGGGGCTGGGGAGGGGCTTGAAGTGCTGGAAGGCTTGAAGAGCAGCTGGGCCTGGGAAGGGGAGAACAGGGTTCAAAGGCTGCCTGGAGGCAGACGGAGAAGACCCATCTCGGCGGCCGCACCAGGAAGAGCGCGGAGGCAAAAGAGGGGCCCCTTCAAGAGACATCCCAGCTCCTCCCGCCGGCTTTATACCGGTGTCACGTTGTCGTCCTCATCCTCTGTCCTCACAGTGAACCTCTTCCTCCCTCCAGAGGTGGTCTCAGCCGGGGGAGGCTCCATCTCCACAGCTCCTGGAAACAGTCATAAGAACACAAGAGAGAGGCCAATGTTGGATCAGGCCAAAGGCCCATCCAGTCCAACACTCTGTGACACACAGTGGCCAGAAATACCAGGTGCCCTCAGGAGGTCCAGCAGTGGGGCCAGGACACTAGAAGCCCTCCCACTGTGCGCCCCCCCCCCAGGCACCAAGAATACAGAACATTACTTGCCCCAGACCGAGAGTTCCTATCTACGCCTTGTGGCTAATAGCCACTGATGGACCTCTGCTCCATATAAGAACACAAGAGAAGCCCATGTTGGATCAGACCAATGGCCCATCCAGTCCATCACTCTGTCACACAGGGGCCAAAAACACCAGGTGCCCTCAGGAGGTCCACCAGTGGGGCCAGGACACTAGGAGCCCTCCCACTGTTGCCCCCCCCAAAGCACCAAGAATCCAGAGCATCACTCGCCCCAGCCCGAGAGTTCCTATCTATTTGTTGTTGTTGTTGTTCAGTCGCACAGTCGAGTCCGACTCTTTGCGACCCTATGGACCAGCTCCCACCAGGCCCTCCTGTCTTCCGCCGTCCTCTGAAGTTGGCTCAACTTCATGTCCGTTGCATCGATGACACTGTCTAACCATCTCATCCTTTGCCGTCCCCGTCTTCTTTGACCTTCAGTCTTTCCCAGCATCAGGGTCTTCTCCAGTGAGTGCTCCCTTCTCATTGGGTGGCCAAAGTATTTGAGCTTCAGTTTCATTATCTGGCCTTCCAGGGAACAGTCAGGGTTGATTTCTTTTAGGATTGACTGATTTGATCTTCTTGCAGTCCAAGTCTATACCTTGTGACTAAGAGCCACCAATGGACCTTTGCTCCATATGCTTAACTAATTCCCTCTTGAAGCTTGTAGCCATCGCCACCTCCTGTGGCAGTGAATTCCATGTGTTCATCACTCTTTGGGTGAAGATGGACTTCCTTTTATCTGTTCTAACCCAGCTGCTCAGCAATTTCATGGAGTGCCCACGAGTTCTTATATGGTGAGAAAGGGAGAAAAGTACTTTCTCTACCTGCTCTATCCCATGCATAATCTGATAAACTTCGATAATGTCACCTCTCAGCCGTCGTTTCTCCAAGCTAAAGAACCCCAAGTGCTTTAACTTTTCTTCATTGGGAAAGTGTCCCAACCCTTTTATCATTCTAGTTGTCCTTTTCTGCACTTTTCCCGATGCTATAATATCCTTTTTGAGGTGTGGTGACCAGAACTGTACACAGTACTCCAAATGAGGTCGCACCGTTGATTTATACAGGGGCATTATGATACTGGCTGATTTGTGTTCAGTTCCCTTCCTAATAATTCCCAGCATAGCGCTGGCCTTTTTTTTATTGCAGTCGCAGACTGTCTCGACATTCAAGAATGAATCTCTTAGAGCCGCCTTCCATCTTGCTCCCTGTAGCTGGAGGCTGGCTGTATGTAACTCTGTGCCAACTGCACAAAGCGGCCTTTAGTCTCTCTGGCTTAGGACTGTCTGTTCTGGCAGCAGCTGTCTGGGATCTCAGGCAGGGGAAGGTGCTTTTCATTGCATGTCGGAGAAGAGCTCCTGCCCTTTAACTGGAGATACCGGGGCCTGTACCTGGTATTATTTATTGACTCGATTTGGTTTGGTTTATCTCACGTCCTATCCCACAAGCAAGCGCAGGGCGGGTAACAGTATACAGGTTAAGAAACATTAAAAAGTTAAACATAAAATCTCAAACATGTTTACATGAACAAGTAAATGGCAACAGGACGGAGAATTCAAGTGCCTTGTGCAGTCAGCAAGCTTCCAGCAGGGTCAGTTTGGATGAGGCACAGCGACGAGGACCGTAAACGGGAGAGGCTGGAATGGAGTGGACGTCCGCCACCTTGGCCAAAGGCCAGGCGGAACAACACAGAGAGAGGCCCTGTTGAGTAGCCCGTCATCTGGTGGGGACATGAAACAGGGTCTTTTCCGTGGCAGCCCCATGGCTATGGAGCAACCTCTCCGGCTAGGTGCCCCTGGCCCCTTTTACTCTTGATCTTTAGGAAGCGGCTGAAGACACTTTTATTCACGACAGCAGCTCATTCGTTCTTCTGCCTACCGGCAGTTTTAAATCATTAATCTTGATTAGTGGTTTTTATGCCTTTAATTATTGTTTACATTGTGAGCTGCCTTAAGTTCCTATAAGGTAGAGAGGTAGCTAATGAATTGCTGCACGAAATAAGGCTTACTGGCGTCTTGAGACTACGGCTCTGCCCTGTCTAGGTGCTTTCCGGTTTCGGAGGGGGAATACATACGCGGAAGCCAGAACTGCACAAGAGGCTCCTTACCTGTCAGAAGGGAACCACAACAGCCAACATCATAGTATGCTTAGGGACACTGTCTACTTGGAAGAGAAACTGCCAGTAATGCGACGTTCACAGTGCACCTTCTGTAAGGGAAAAGAGAGGTTAGCGTAGGTAAACCCCTCCCCACCCCCAGATCAAGCCACGAAGGGAACGAATCCAAAACAAAGCAAACACCATGTATGATGATTTTGATAGACTACAAGGAATGTATATAATATATATATATATATATACTATTTTAAATATAATAATCATAATAATAAGCAAAAGTAGTCAAAATATGTAAAGGTAAAGGTTCCCTTGCTCGAAAGCCAGTCGAATCCGACTCTAGGGTTGCGGTGCTCATCTCCATTTCAAAGCCGAAGAGCCAGCGCTGTCCGAAGACGTTTCCGTGGTCATGTGGCCGGCATGACTAAACACCAAGGCGCACGGAACGCAGTTACCAAAATATGTCAAAATATGTACAAGATGTGAAAAATAAAATCACAAATTCCGATGCACCATGAAGTTCATACGTAAACAAGAGAGAGAGATCTGGAAATAAAAAGTTGCAGGGATTCTCTTTTCTAGGTGTCCTGCTAGTGTAAAAGGATTAATAATCCAGAAGTATTCTTCTTCCACAGCTTGCTACTTGTAAGAGAAGCCAACCACAATCCTGTCACTACAGGAGAGGCGATCCGACGGCTCCCCGGATGCACAAGCCGTTTCCAGCTTTCTTTCTCAAGAATCACTTTAAATACGATATAAACTGATCCTTTACAAAATTCTGTATTCATAGTCAATGTTCCCTCTAAGCTGTGGAGTCTCATGAGCCAAAATCCTACTTTGTGAGCGACTGGCATTAAAGTTGTGAGCAGGTGATTTGGCTACTGCATCAATTAGCTGGCTCTGGAGCCATTCTTCCTGAGCTAAGACAAAAATGCATGAGCCGGAGGCGAAAAAACTGTGAGCTAGCTCACACTAACTCAGCTTAGAGGGAACACTGTTCATAGTAAATGTTAGCATACAATGAAAATAACTCTTACCAATTCCTTGTATAAATTATTTTCTGGAACCAGTCTCCATCCTTACAACAAACACGGGGAAAGTTTTTGGTCTCTTGTTTATGTCTGAACTTTATGGTGCATCAGAATTTGTGAGTTTATTTTTCTCATGTTGTATATATGTTGACTACACTTGCTTAATATTATGATTTTTGTTGTTGTTCAGTCGCACAGTCAAGTCCGACTCTTCGCGACCCCATGGACCAGACTACGCCAGGCCTTCCGGTCTTCCGCCGTCCTCTGGAGTTTGCTCAATTTCATGTTCGTTGCATCTATGACACTGTCTAACCATCTCATCCTATGCCGTCCCCGTCTTTTTTGACCTTCAATCTTTCCCAGCATCAGGGTCTTCTCCAGTGAGTGCTCCCTTCTCATTTGGTGGCCAAAGTATTTATTTATTTATTTATTTATTTAACTTTAGACTTTATATCCCGCTCGAACCCCCTTTCTCAGGGGGTCTCTGAGCGGCTTACATATGGTGCTAGTCACACAAATTACCCTAACTATGGCCACAGAGTTTATGGGGGTGGGGTTTCAGTTTCATTACCTGGCTTCAGTTTCATTACCTGGCCTTCCAGGGAACAGTCAGGGTTGATTTCTTTTAGGATTGACTGATTTGGCCTTTATCTGGCCTTTAATATCTTTATAGTCTATCAAAATTATTTTACTTGCCTTTTTAGAATTTTTATACACGGTGTTTGCTTTAGTTGCTGTGGATTTTCCGGGTTGTGCGGCAGTGGTCTTGGCATTGTAGAACCTGACATTTCGCCACTAGCTGTGACTGGCATCCTCAGAGGTATAACACAGAAAGATGGAGTACTCTCTGTGTCAAGGTGAGCATTTGATTTGTTTTGGATTTGTTCCAACCTGGTCCCTATTTTTGTTTTGCATGAAGGGAACAAGACAACAAGCAGGAGAATGTCGAAAGCAGCGGACAAGGCATCCGAGTAGGAAGAAGAGGGAAGGAAGGATGCCATAAAGGCAGTGATGAAGCTGAACAGACATCAGCAGTTAGCCCGTATTTTTCTATGTTAATTTATTTTTTTAATATAAGACCTATCCTTCTTGGAGGTCTGCTTTATTTTTTACTTTAAAGAAGAATGTAGACATTCCTTGACAGAGCTGACCTTGCCTTGCTGATTCGCAAAGCAGTAGCTTCCAGACTTGACTACTGCAATGTGCTCTAAAACAGGCTGCCCTTGAAGACAACATGGCTCAACTCATATCAAATGTGGCTGCCCCCTATATATGTGGGTAAAGGGACAAAGATAATCTTTAACCTGGATTACTGAAGCTGCACTTGCTAGAAATCTGCTCCAGGGTTCAGCTCCACATGCTGATAAAAGCCTCTCATACCCTGGACCCTAAACCTACCCCCCATACCTCTCACGATCAGCACCACCGCCTCTATGGGCAGTCTCCTGACATCAGCTCAGATCTGCAACTTCACAAACACCCGGCTCAGGGAATCCACCTGCATATCTGACACAAAGCTTTGGCTCTCGAAAGCTCATATCCGTCCACCCAATCTTGGTCTGTAAAGAGCTACTGGATTCAAATCCAGCTGCACTCCCATACCGGTTAGGCTGGCAACCTTACCGAACTTCCATAAAATTCACAGGATGCATCTTTTACAGCCAGGTTTTAATCTATGAAGGGAATGATGCAACATTTGCATCAAGCACTGGCTGGTCTTTTCTTTTTATAAACATGAGTGATTAACAGATTCAGGCGGGTCGCCGTGTTGGACCTGGAGTCCTGTGTCCAGTTTTGGGCACCACATTTTAGGAAGGACGTTGACAAGCTCGAGCGTGTCCAGAAGAGGGCAACCAGGATGGTGAGAGGGTTGGAGTCCAAGTCTTACGAGGAAAGACTAAAAGAGTCGGGTCTGTTTAGCCTGGGAAAGAGAAGGCTTAGAGGGGACATGGTTGCAGTCTTCAGATATTTGAAGGGCTGTCATGTAGAAGGTGGAGCACATCTTGCTCCGGATTTCAAGACTAGATCTAATAGGTGGGAATTACAAGGGAGTCCTTACTGGCTAAATATCAGGAGAAACTTCCTGACTGTAAGAGTGATTGAGCAGTGGAACAGTCTGCCTCGGGAGGTGGTGGAGGCTCCTTTGCTGGATGTTTTCAAGCGGAGGCTGGGCGACCATCTTTCGGGTCTGTTTTAGGGCTATCTTTCGGCTGTGCTCCTGCGGAGTACAGGGGGCTGGACTAGATGACCTGCAAGGTCCCTTCCAACTCTAACATTCCATGATTCTACGGTCTGAAGCAACAGAACAAAGCTTGAGTCCAGTGGCTCCGTTAAGGTCAACAATGTTTAATTCTGGGTATGAGCTTTCGTGTGCTGTGCATGTACACGAATGTTTATACCCAGAATTAGACTTTGTTGGTCTTAAAGGTGCCCCTGGACTCAAGCTTTCTTCTCTTAGTGATTAATGCTTGACAATAAAGTACTGGTTTTTATTGCATGTCTTATATTAATTAAAGGTATAGAAACAACCAGGGAAACGTTTTGTATATAATGCAATAAATACTCTATTAAAATTTTATACAAAGCGTAAATTAATTTTTAAAGTGCTTGATTCATAAATTCATAGAAGATCACCTGTTCATACATAAAAATCTCAATATTTTGTAAGCGAATCACAATACATTAAGAGAATCACAGTACATTGATGCATTAATGAAGCTTCCGGCATGAGTCTTCATTTCGCTCCTAGACTTCTTCAGAGGTATATTCTCTTATTCATCAATTTGCACAATAAAGTTTCTTGTATACCATTTTGTGAGTGTCGTCTCTTTTGTTTTCCAAAACTTTCCTCTCTGCTTATCAAAGCTTATATTCCAAATAGGAAACAACAATCATATCAGGCTCCAGTCCAGTCTGCTGCACACTATTAAATATTGAGATTTTTATGTATGAACGTATAGGTGATCTTCTATGAATTTATGAATCAAGCACTTTAAAAATTAATTTACACTTTGTATAGAATTTCAATATAGTATTTTTTGCATTATATACAAAACGTTTCCCTGGTTGTTTCTATATCTTTAACTATTGTCAACGGGGAGGTCTCTCATATATTTACAGGTGTCTTTCATTAATGGCATAAGGATCCTCTGGCATAAAGGAACACAGAATAGGAACCCTTACGTTAACAAACTTTGCTTCTGCAAAAGCAGATGCATTCTAGCCAATATTTGGCTAAGCGCCTATTGCCATCCCTCCCCAGCTGCAGGGAAGGAATTGGAATCTCTCTGCGGGCAGAGACTTCCTGGCATCCGGGAAACATCCCCGGGGTCATGACCTCCTTTCCTCAAACCCCTCCTGAAATCCCCATAGCAACGCCTCCCTCCACCTGACTGCCCTAAGAGGCGCTTCCCGATTGGCTGTTGCTCGGCCAATGGCCAAGGCTCACCTGCCCCTGGCGCATGCGCACCACCTCCTGCGCGGCGGAGACGTTTCTAAGGCCTCGGCATCATGGAGTTAGACGGCTAGCGCGGCTAATCGAGCCTCGGCGACTGAAGCCCGCCCGCCGCCTCCCGGGGTCCTCCTCCCGTCAGACACGCCGGTTCTTCTAGGCGCGGCAATTTTCTGGTCCTCTTCCCGACTCTGTGGTTGAGAAGCGGAGTCCGACACAGAGAAGACCTTTTTTCGTCTCTGTGGTCGGTAAAAAGGAGGGAGGAAAGGCCGGCTCTATGGTTATCCAGTCCGTTTCGGGCGCGACCCTTTGGGACGGCGGGCGAGAGGAAGAGCCGCTCTTCCCCGCCTCGTAGAGCCGTGTGCGGCCGCTCTAGGCCGCCATCTCCATGGCTCCCCATCTTGTTTCCTGGCCGGAACCGGAAATGCCTCTACCTCTAGCTCAGCACGCCCTCTGTGGCGGGGAGGCGCATTGCACACCTCTGCATGGCCCTTAGGAGGGATTTTTGGCAAAAGGGCTCGGGGGTTTAGTTTGCCAATTCATGGAGATTTAGGGGGCCTGGAGGCAGGGGAGGGGACGGTGCAATGCCACACAGGGAAACCGATCTGCAAAGTTTGTGCAGGGAAACCGATCTGTGTTGAGCTGAAGATCAGTTGCAAATAATTTTGTTCCCTCTAAGCTGAGTTAGTGTGAGTTAGCTCACAGTTTTTTTAGCCTCCGGCTCACACATTTTTGTCTTAGCTCAGGAAGGAGGGCTCCAGAGCAAACTCATTCATGCAGCAGCCAAATCGCTCGCTCACAACTTTAATGCATCAGGAGCTCACAAAGTAGAATTTTTGCTCACAAGACTCCACAGCTTAGAGGGAACATTGCAATACCAGGAGGTCCCCCAGCCATCGCCTGGAGGGCAGAAAAACAAGCGAGAACACGGTCATATAGATGCTGGGAGAATAAAGAACCATGATGCAATAATCTTATTGTATATACAATAAAGATTATTCCATAGTTCTTTATTCTCTTAGCATCACCGGGAGGTTGGCGACCTTAATTGTCCCTCCAGAGAGGTCGGTCAGCAGGGATATAACGCTGCAAAGTCCACTGTCCAAAGTAGCCATTCCCTCCAGGGGAACTGATCTCTCTGGTCTGGAGACGAGCTGTGACCAACGCTCCCTCTAAGCTGTAAGGTCTTGTGTGCAAAAATTCTGCTTTGTGAGCTACTGGCATTAAAGTTGTGTGCAAGTGATTTGGCTGCTGCATGAATTAGTTTGCTCTGTGTTCCCTCTAAGCTGTGGAGACTTGTGAGCAAAAATTCTACATTGTGCGCTACTGGCATTAAAGTTGTGAGCAGGTGATTTGGCTGCTGCATAAATTAGTCTCTGGAGCCAGCCTTCCTGAGCTAAGACAAAAATCTGTGAGCCAGAGGCTAGAAAATTGTGAGCTAGCTCACACTAACTCAGCTTAGAGGGAACACTGCAGTCTGGAGCCCTCCTCCCTGAGCGGAGACAAAAATCTGTGAGCCGGAGGCTAAAAAACAGTGAGGTAACTCACACTAACTCAGCTTAGAGGAACACTGGCTGCAAGCCCAGGAGACGGGAGGGGCTGTGGCTCAGTGGGCGATCCTCTGCTTGGCATGCAGAAGGTCCCAGGTCCAATCCCTGACACGTCCAGCTAAGAGGACCAGGCAGGAGGGGATGGGAAAGACCCCTTTCTGCCCGAGACCCTGGCGAGCCACTGCCAGGCTGAGCAGACAAGACTTTGGAAGACCGAGGGTCTGATTCGGTTTAAGGCAGCTTCATGGGATCATGCGAGATCTCCAGCCCTCCTGGAAGTTCCAGCCACAAACGGACCACAGTGACTCAATGCTTCCCTTGCCGAGAAAATACAAGATTAATTCTGCGTTAGGAGATGTAGAGCATGGGGCTCCCAAGTATGAAGCGACCTGACGAAGCACTGAGGAAAGAGATTGTTTACCCGGGAAATCTGCAGTCGTTGGGAGCAGCACCACCACTGCATGACGTTAAATAAAGAAACAAAAAGCAGCAAATTCATGGACTGTAATTGGACTAGAACCCTTTTTGCACAGTGAACACTGGTGGGGTGCAACCCACCTGGAAGTTGGCAAGCCCTCAGGGGCCCTTCTTCCTCCTCTGGAAGAGCCACCTGGTGATCATGCCTGCCCCAGTCCCTAAGCTCGCTTCACAGCCATGGGTGGGGTGGGGAGAATTCCTATCCAGCATGAGTCCGCATTTTTTCAAGGCCTTCCCCTTCAGCAGTCGCTAACAGGACGCAGCCCAAACTGTTCCCTGGGCGGACAGACAGGCCACACGCGTACGTAGCCAGGCAGCCCTCTTTCCACCTTCGTCTTTCAGCCCTCATCCAGGCAGCACAGCAAGACTAGGTCTAATGGGTGGAAATCACAAGGGAGTCGTTACCGGCTAAATATCAGGAGAAAATTCCTGTGAGAGTGGTTGAGCAGTGGAACGTACTGCCTCGGGAGGTGGTGGAGGCTCCTTCGCTGGGCGTTTTCAAGCGGAGGCTGGACGACCCTCTTTTGGGTATGTTGTAGGGCTTTCTTTCAGCTGTGTTCCTGCAGAGTGCAGGGGGCTGGACTAGATGACCTGCAAGGTCCCCTCCAACTAACATTCTATGAATCCAACCAAAGACATTAGACACCCCTGCGTTCCTTCACTTCCTTACAGAGTTCAAAGCGGCTTGGCTGACAACATAAAGCCCCCTCCTCTTCTCCCATCTTTGTTGGTATCTGGGCCACGGCTGCCTCTTAAGCATAAAATACAACTCTGGTGCCAACCTGGGCCGCAACGCCCCTTCCTCCCTTTCCCCCAGCAAAGTGCCACACAAGGTCGTTCTCCCAACCTGCGCCCCCCCCCCATCTCCTTCCAGCGCAATTCATCACTTCCCATTCTCAGCCACAACATTAGTGAATCATTGTCAGCTCCGGGAGGCGGTGGAGACACAGTCACCCTGCTTTTACACCTTGCAGCCAAATTCACTGTTCTGTATTCCTATTACCCGCCGTGACATTAAAAGGAAAATTGCAGGGAGGAGACGCTTGGCAGAACAGGACTTGTTTCTGAGCAAACAGATAATCGCAGGTTGCCAATGGTGAGAAGCACTGGTGTTTATTTCAGCGGGAAGTGTCTGTCTCCGTAAAGGGCTGTTGAGTTACAACCAACTTAGGAGGAAGAGGAAACTGGATTTATACCCCGCCCTGAACTACCCGAAGGTGTCTCAGAGCGGCTTACAGACTCCCCCCTTCCCACAACAGACACCCTGTGAGGTAGGCAGGGCTGAGAGAGCTCTGACAGAAACGGCTCTTTTTCAAGAACAGCTCTTGTCAGAACTGTGGCTTGCCCAAGGTCATCCAGCCAGGTGCAAGTGGAGACGGAAGAAGAGATTGGATTTATACCCCGCCCTTCACTACCCGAAGGTGTCTTAGAGCGGCTTACAAACTCCTTTCCCTTCCCCTCCCCGCAACAGACACCCTGTGAGGTACGCAGGGCTGAGAGAGCTCTCACAGAAACTGCTCTTTTTCAAGGACAGCTCTGACAGAGCTATGGCTTGCCCAAGGTCATCCGGCAGCTGCAAGTGGAGGAGTGGGGAATCAAACCTGGTTCTCCCAGATTAGACTCTGCGCACTACATCAAACTGGCTCTTATGGCGACCCCAGCAAGGGGCTTTCAAGGCAAGTGGGAAGCAGGTGCGTTTTAGGCAAAATTGGGGGGGGAAGAGAACTGTTTCCTGCACTGACAGCCTCCAGCCTGAGAAAATCCCCCCCCCCCAAAAAAACCACATACTCACTCCTTTCACTCCCTACTGGGCAATTCCTCCAAGCCCCAGCAAGGCACCGGATTATTTCGGGGTGGGGGTTTCTTTTGTGTGCCTGCCGTGGAGGAGGGGCTGGCCCCTCCAGACCAGGGAAGAGAACAGCCCTAAATGTGGGGTTCATCCTGAAACACCCAACAGCCGGCTATTCCAACGCAGGCTTCTTGGAGTCAACACACACACGCAGACGCGACCACTACTCACAAAGAGTCACAGAACGGCAGCCAAAAGATATCTTTTTATTGCACCGTCTTCGGTCGGCGGCGGCAGCGCCCGCAAGCTTCTCCAGAGAGGCAGAGCTCTCCACCAGGCAGACGGAGCAGTACAGGCTCACCCTTCACCTCCTGCAGGGAGGGAGCTGTTCTCTTCTCCCATGGCAGTTCGGGCGGAAGGTGGGGGTGGCTGGCTGGCTGGCTTCCTTACAGCCAGGAGGACCCCCCGAAGAGCCAGGGCGGGGGAGACCCCCCCCCCAAACTGAGAGCCCCTGAAGGTTGCCGGAAAGCCCCGGCCGAGTCCCGCTCTCAGAAGACAGACGCAGCCCCGAGCTCGTGACGCGATCGATGCAAAAGCCGCTTGTCTTTCCCCGCCTCCCCCAGCAACCCGGTCCGGCAAGCGCCCCCTCCCTACACCAATAGAGCCCCCAGGCCGGGCCGGCAGGGCCTGCCCCGATTTGCCAGGGCCCAAAGACACCCCCTCCCCGCCCCCACTCTCAGAGTCCATCTGCAAGCGCACGCCGGATCTCCGTGGCCCTCCAAGTCCCAAGTGGCCCGTGGTCCAGGTCGGAGAGGGCCAGCCCGGCCTTGTGCTCAGGGCTCCCGCGGGAGGCCGAGGGGGTCAGGGGCCCAAACGCCAATTTCAGAGAACAACCCTTCGCTCGGGAAGAAAGCGAGGAAGGGCTTAAGGCAGCCCCGGGCCCGCCGAGGAGGCGTCAGGCGCTAGAGACAAGTTCACAGGCGACCCGGGGGGACTCTCCCCGTCCACTGCCACGGCGGCCTCGACCGGCAGGCTCTGCTGCCCCCGCAGCGGGTAGGAGGTGGCGCCCTTGCTGGCCCAGTAGTCGGCGGAGCGGCTCATGGCCTCCTGGAGGCGGGTCCAGGCCCGGGCGTCGTTGCTCTGCACGGCCTCGTAGAGGAGCTGGGCCTGCTCCCGCAGCTCGGCCAAGTCCCGCTGGGTGTTGCCGCTCTGCCGGATCAGCTCCTTGGTCCTCAGCGTGATACCCAGCAGGCCCGACTTCTGGAGGATCTCCACCGTGTTCTGGAAGCGGCGCTGCCTCCCCGGGTTGCCGAAGCCCAGCTTCCTGGAGGCCCGGGAGATCATCCGCGCCTCGGCCTGGTCCAAGCCGGCCGTCCCGGAGCCGGTGGACGAGGTGACGGCGTCCTGGGAGGGGAGGACCTCCGGGCCGGGAGCAGTGGGCGCGGGCGGGTCCGAGGGAGGCGGAGGCGGTGGCTCCCCTCCTCCCAGCTTCTCCCCCCCGCGTTTTGGTGCGGCCGGCTTGGAAGACGAGACCCAGGCCTCTTCCAGGCAGAAGCGCTTGCTCTTGCTGGTGTCGCCTGTTGGGGCGGCCGCCGGCGGGCCTGCCTTGGGCAGCGGGTCAAGGGTGGGGTGAGGAGCGATTCTGGGGTAAGCGCTGAGGCTGGCCGGGAAGGATGCCTTGGCGGCAGACCTCTGGCTGGGAAGCAGGGGCTTCAGGGTGGCCAGCGGCTGCTGGATGAAGAGCACGCGGGCCGGGGAGGCCTGCAGGCCGTCGAGGGAGTGCTGGCCGCTCCATGCCAGGAACTGGGCGGGGGCAGACGCACCCAGGGGCTGCGGAGAGAAGAAGCGAGAGCAGGCGTCAGCCAGCGACAGGCGGGCGCAGGGCATCGGGGAGCAGGCTGCCCCCCCCCCAGCGTTCCCTCTAAGCTGAGTCCATGTGTGCTAGCTCACAGTTTTTTAGCCTCCGGCTCACACATTTTTGTCCTAGCTCAGGAAGGATGGGGCTCCAGAGCAAACTGATTCATGCAGGAGCCAAATCGCTGGCTCACAGGTTTAATGCTTTCAATTCAAACTTTAAGGGTTTGAATCCAAGTCTTACGAGGAAAGGCTGAAAGAATTGGGGATGTTCAGCCTGGGAAAGAGAAGGCTTAGAGGGGACATGATTGCAGTCTTCAAGTATTTGAAGGGCTGTCATGTAGGAGATGGAGCAGATCTATTCTCTCTTGCTCCGGATTGCAAGGCTAGATCTAATGGGTGGGAATGGCAAGGGAGTCGTTACCGGCGAAATATCAGGAGAAACTTCCTAACTGTAAGAGTGGTTGAGCAGTGGAAGAGACTGCCTCGGGAGGTGGTGGAGGCTCCTTCGCTGGACGTTTTCAAGCGGAGGCTGGACGACCACCTTTCGGGTCTGTTGTAGGGCTGTCTTTCAGCTATGCTCCTGCAGAGTGCAGGGGGTTGGACTAGATGACCTGCAAGGTCCCTTCCAACTCTAACATTCTGTGATTCTATGAATGCCAGTCACTCACAAAGTGGAATTTTTGCTCACAAGACTCCACAGCTTAGAGGGGGCATTGCCCCCCCTCCTTCTGGGGGTGGAAAGGGAAGGTCCGCGCCTGGGCCCACTCGCGAGGGCTACCTGTTTGAGGGCGACGTTTTTGACAATGTACACAGGCGTGAGGCCGGCGAAGGTGCTGCCCGGGAGTCCCCTGGACGCCTTCTGCGGTGCCTGCTGCAGCTTGGCTGGGTGGCGCAGCGTGGAGGCGGACTGGTCCTCCGTGTCGGTCTGCTCTATGGTGCTCAGGTAGTCTGAGCTCACGTCTGCACAGAGAGGAACAAAAAGGGGGGGGGAGGAAGAAGAAGTATTACGGAGGTAGGTAGCAAAAAAGGGAAGGCAAATCATTCAGCTGCGCATTCCCCCCCCCCCAGGACCCCCAACCCTGCCCCCTTAACAGCACCGAGGATGCCCTGCTGTGAAGAAGAGGAGGAGGAGGAGGAGATTGGATTTATACCCTGCCCTTCATTACCTGTTCTCCCAGATTAGAGTCCGCGCTCCTAACCACTACACACCAAACTGGCTCTCACTGCCTCAAGGGATAAAAGGCCTGCTTATAATGTGAGGAGGCTGATGTAATACGACTGATTGATTGAAGAAGGAGAAGAGATTGGATTTATACCCTGCCCTTCATTACCTGTTCTCCCAGATTAGAGTCCGCGCTCCTAACCACTACACACCAAACTGGCTCTCACTGCCTCAAGGGATAAAAGGCCTGCTTATAATGTGAGGAGGCTGATGTAATACGACTGATTGATTGAAGAAGGAGAAGAGATTGGATTTATACCCTGCCCTTCATTACCTGTTCTCCCAGATTAGAGTCCGCGCTCCTAACCACTACACACCAAACTGGCTCTCGAGAGTCAGGCGAGAGTCTAGTGCATAGCCTGGATTCTTGTGGAACAGAGAGCCAACGTACCGATATACCAAGCCCCGCTTGGGACATTGTGGTGCAACCCCCCAGTTATCCCTTCCTGCTATTTTCCTTCCTGGCCAGAAGCCCCCAGACAATGTGATCTCCCCACCCACCCCCCAAGTGCTCGCCATCTCAGGCTCGACATGGAGCGACTTCCACAGAAAAGGGACGAACAGAAGCTTGAAGCAACCCCGCCTGCGTTTCAGACCCTCTTCAGAAGGCCAGAGCGGCCCCAGCCAATCCCTTCTCCCTCGGGGGGATCCCTCCTTTCGCTCACAGGGAGGGAGGGATGTTTCTGCCCCAGGGAGGTGCTCCAGAAATCCTCCACGTGGGGGGCCACAGCTCCTCCACAAGTATGCTTACTCACGGGGAAGCCACATGCCACGAATCCAAGGTCCTCCGTCACCAAGGTCCGGCTTTTTCAAAGACATAGGCCTCTCCCCCTTCTTGGCACTTCCTCACCCTCAGAAGCATTTTTGATTTCTTTTTCTCTTAAAATGAACATTTGCAATAATCTATGGAATGGCAGGAATGGTGGGGAGAGGGCTCTAGGACCACAGGGGGGATTTCTGGGGTGTCGCTGCCTTTTAATGGCTGTCTGAGACGCTGGATTTCAGTGGGACGGTGACTCTTTTCCCGGCAGAAAGACGGAGCGATAGGAGGAGATGGGCAAAATGCAGCAGGTCCCTGAAGATGATCGGGGGCCTGGAGACCAAGCCTTACAAGGAAATTAGTTGCTGTAGGTTTTCCGGGATGTGTGGCTGTGGTCTTGGCAAGGTAGGACCTGACATTTCGCCAGCAGCTGTGACTGGTATCCTCAGAGGTACAACACAGAAAGATGGAGCACTCTCTGTGTCAAGGTGAGAAGGAGGAAAATGGTAGGCAGGTAATCTATATCTACTCAGGAAGGTGGGGTAGGGCTGAGTCGTGATCTTGCATTATCAGCCCTACCCCACCTTCCTGAGTAGATATAAATTACCTGCCTACCCTTTTCTGGGAGCTGCGGTGGCTCAAGCGGTTAAGACGCTGAACTGCAGGCTGTGGAAGTTCAGTAGTTCAGCAGTTCGAGACCCGGGTGCCGCATGACGGAGTGAGCTCCCATCTCTAGTTCCAGCTCCTGCCAACCTAGCAGTTCGAAAGCAAGAAATTGCATGTAGATAAATAGGGACCGCTTCGGTGGGAAGGTCACAGCGTTCCGTGCGCCTTGGTGTTTAGTCATGCTGGCCACATGACCACGGAGACGTCTTCGGACAGCGCTGGCTCTTCGGCTTGGAAACGGAGATGAGCACCGCAACCCTAGAGTCAGACTCGACTGGCTTTCGAGCAAGGGAACCTTTACCTTTTACCCTTTTCTGCCGGAGGAGGTGGTGAGCTCCCCCTCGCTGGCAGTCTCCAAGCAGCGGCCGGACGAATGCTTGTCAGGGATGCTCTAGGCTGATCCTGCACTGAGCCGGGGGGGGGGGGGGCCAGGTGGCCCGTAGGGTCCTTTCCCAACTCTATGATTCTATAAGTAAAGATGCTGTGCGAAGTGCAGGAGAACAGAGGGAGTTCAGTGCATGACTGGGCGGGCTTGGATGGCAGCATCCACAGAGGGAGGCGACCCAAAGCCCTGCTCCTCCGCCTCCCCCCTTTGATTTCTAATGCCCCCCGTTCCCGCAGCCTCTGATGCCCCAAGCGCAGAAGCAGAATGCCTTAGAATGCCTTTGGTGCAAGAGAACAGCCCAGCTGGAGAAGAAAAACAAAGCGCAGAGGGTTTCTCCTCCCCCTCCACCTCAGTGTCATGAATCACAGAACCACAGAATACTTCATCTAGTCCAACCCAAGGGTGACGTTGTGCTGAAGGGTCACTCCCCTGCGAAGGGGTCTGGCCTCTGGTTGTCTGCTTCCAAGCACAGAGCGCTTCCAGCTGAGGTCAGATCCCAAAGGGGTGTTTCTGCACGTCGAGCCCAGCCAAAGAGAGGCCTCGCGGGGCACCCACGGCCCCTCTCTGCCGCAACTCAAACGGAGGAGGCCTCGCCGACGGACCAGTTTTCAGTCTCCTGCAGAAGACAGGAGGTTGGGAAGGAGATACAGACCCCTTCACCATCGTGTTAGAGCAAGGAACTCTGCACGTGCTCTGCGGAACCTGCTACCGCCCAGGTAACGTGTGTTTAGCAGAGTTAATTTCAACTGTATTTTTAAAAATCTGTCTCCGTGCCATGTTGCGCCTTTCCCCTGCGTTTTGTTTCTTGCTCTTTTTCTACCTTTTAAAAAAAATCCAGCAACACTTCCTTTTTTAATCCTCTCTTTTATAATAAACCCTTTTCAGAAAGACTTCATTGTTGCTTCACTTAGTACGATTTTGCTTCACTTGGTACAATTTACTTCTCTGAGATTATTTTCCAGCGAGAAGATATTCCTCTTAAGCTCTTCTCCACAGGCTGGGCCGCACGGGGGCTTCCGGGCTGGTTATAAGGTGTTTTCCAGGGTCTCTATCTTGTCATGTAGGCGGATCATGAGAAGGAAGGCCGGAAAGTATCAGGCAGCGCTCGGCTCTCGTGGCCCCTTTCTTACATGCCCAGGGAAATGCCAATCACCACTTTGGGACCAGGAAGCCATTTTTCTCCAGGCCGGTTCGGCCAGGGATCCTGGAGGGGTTTTGGTCATCTTCTGGGTATGGAACAGTTCTTAGTTCTTCTGGGCGTGGAACAGGGGTCACCGCGGGTGTGGAGGGGGAAGTATTTGTGAATTTCCTGCACTGTGCAAGGGGTTGGACAAGATGACCCTGGGGAGGTCCCTTCTGACTACATGATTCTATTCTATGATTCCAGCTCGGACCAGAGATCCTGGAGGTTTTTTGCCTTCCTCTGGGCACAGAGGAGGGGCAGGAGGTTGCTATGAATTTCCTGCATTGCGTGTGGGGGTTGGACTGGATGACCTTTGGGGGATTCCTTCCAGCTCTATGTTTCTATTATTCTGGTACTGCGCTAAAAGATTACCTTCTTGTCGCATCAGTCCCGATGTCCGCAGGAGGTCCTGGGTGGCGGCACCTGGTTACCGAGGTGTTCTCCAGGGAACCCTTGCTAGAAGGGAATTTGCCAGCAAGGAAAGACACCGTTCCCCCCCCCCTACCGTAACAATTGACCACTCCTGGGGGCACCGGTGGGGGACCCCTCACATCTCCATGCACCAAGAGCGCAGGGAGGCCAATCTCTCTCCTGCAGCGTTGCAGACCTCAAGGTGTGTGGGGTGTGTGTGTGGGGCGCACGTTAACTGGCAGATGCACTTCCCGGAGGAGTGGCCTCCCACATGCACCCACCACCACCAACGCCCCATCTGCAGGCCCCCTACCTGAAAACCCCGAGTCCTTCTCCACTTCGCTCGACAAGTGATGGGACGTCCCGCTCGACGCAAGGCCCACCGTCATCTTCACAGCCTGCCGAGGGCTGCCCTCCGAGCCGGGGCTCTCTGACTTCGAGGACCGAGCTGGACCAGTCTTCTTCCCAGGCTTCAGCGGGTGACCGGGCGGGGACGGCTGATCAGAGGGCATGGCGGCTCTCTCTGCTGCTCCTGGGGGGAGAGAGACCGGATGTACACCCCACTCTTCACTACCCGAAGGAGACTCAGAGCGGCTCACAATCTCCTTCCCCTTCCCCCTCCCCACAACAGACACCCTGTGAGGCGGGTGGGGCTGAGAGAGCTCTCCCGATAACTGCCCTTGAGAGAACAGCTCTGAGAGAACTTGTGACTGACCCAAGGTCGCACCAGCAGCTGCACATGGAGGAGGAGACGAGATTGGATTTACACCCCGCCCTTCACTACCCGAAGGAGACTCAGACCGGCTCACAATCTCCTTCCCCATCCCCTCCCCACAACAGACACCCTGTGAGGCGGGTGGGGCTGAGAGAGCTCTCCCGAGGACTGCCCTTGAGAGAACAGCTCTGAGAGGACTTGTGACTGACCCAAGGTCACACCAGCAGCTGCACGTGGAGGAGGAGAAGAGATTGGATTTACACCCCACCCTTCACTACCCGAAGGAGATTCAGACCGGCTCACAATCTCCTTCCCCTTCCCCTCCCCACAACAGACACCCTGTGAGGCTGAGAGAGCTCTCCCGAGGACTGCCCTTGGGAGAACAGCTCTGAGAGAACTTGTGACTGACCCAAGGTTGCATCAGCAGCTGCACATGGAGGAGCGGGGAATCAAACCCGGTTCTCCCAAATTAGAGTCCGTGTGCCTAACCACTACACCAACCTGTCTGGAAGGAGGAACAAAAGGACTGCCTGGGTGTGGAGAAGAGTTCAAATGCAAATACGCAACATTCACTTACAGAGTTTCCTCGACTGAAAATGCCTCGCGAAAAAGAAGAGGAAGAGGAAATTGGATTTACACCCCGCCCTTCACTACCCAGAGGAGCAGCTGACCAACTCCTTTCCCTCCCCCTCCCCGCAACAGACACCCTGTGAGGTAGGCGGGGCTGAGAGAGCTCTCTCGCGGACTGCCCTTGAGAGAACAGCTCCGAGACAACGCGTGACTGACCCAAGGTCACACCAGCAGCTGCATGCGGAGAAGGGGAATCAAACCCGGTTCTCCCAGATTAGAGTCCGCGCTCCTAGCCACTACACCAAACTGGCCCAGAGAGGTTTCCCTGCTGCCGCTGTTCTAAAGGCCACAAAAACCCTGCTCAGTCACCAGAGTTGCCAGGTGGGCAGCCCTCAAGGTTGCCAGCCTCCAGGTGGGGCCTGGACATCCCCCGGAATTACGACCGACCTCCAGACAGCAGAGAGCAGCTCCCGCTGGAGAAAATGGCTATGCGGGTGGATGCTGTGGCATTCTGCCTCACCGAGGCCCCTCCCCTCCCCAGGCCCCACCCCCCAAATCTCTTGGATTTTCCCAACCAGGAGCTGGCAAACCAAGTCTCTGCACAGGGTCTCTTTACAGCTCTCCAGGTCTCCAGCTCAACCAAGTCTCTTTACAGCTCTCCAGGGTCTCAGGCAGGGACACGTTCCACCCCACACCAGCCCCCAGTCCAGTGTTCCCTCTAAGCTGAGCTAGTGTGAGCTAGCTCACCGTTTTTTAGCCTCCGGCTCACACATTTTTGTCTTCGCTCAGGAAGGGATGGGGCTCCAGGGAAAACTGATTCCTGCAGCAGCCAAACTGGTCGCTCAGAACTTTAATGCCAGTAGCTCACCAAGTAGAGTTTTTGCTCACAGGACTCCACAGCTTAGAGGGAGCATTGGCCCCCACCCACCTCTCCCTGGTGCCTTTACCTCCAGAGCACCTCCAACAGCCAAATTTGGCTCAGCGACTGGCCGGCCCACGAAGCCTTTAGCCCACATACCCAGGGCCACGTCCGCTCATGCACCCCCCCCCCCCACTACTTTCTCCAAGAACCTCATTAACAAACTCACCCGTACTGGCCAGAAACTCCGCTCCTTTGAGACATTACTAAATGTCACACACACACACACCCGCACCCACACACCACTGCGGTGGACACATGAACACACGAAGCTGCCTTCAACGGACTCAGTCCCTCGTCAAGGTCAGTCTTGTCTACTCTGACTGGCAGCTGCTCTCCGGGGTCTCAGGTGGAGCTCCTTCACGTCACCTCCTGCCTGGTCCTTTTTAACTGGAGATGCCGGGGATTGAACCTGGGACCTCCTGCATGCCATGCAGAGGCTCTGCCACTGAGCCACAGCCCCTCTTGACAGCTCTCCAGGGTCTCAGGCGGAGGTCTCTCCCATCACCTCCTGCCTGGTCCTTTTCTACTAGAGATGCCAAGGATTGAACCTGGGACCTTCTGCATGCCAAACGGGGGCTCTACTGCGGAGCCACAGCCCCTCTTTACAGCTCTCCAGGGTCTCAGGCAGAGGTCTTTCCCATCCCCTCCTGCCTGCTCCTTTTTAACTGGAGATGTTGCCGGGGACTGAACCTGGGACCTTCTGCCTGCCAAGCAGAGGCTCTTCCACTGAGCCACGGCCCCTTTCTACAGCTCTCCAGGGTCTCAGGCAGAGGTCTTTCCCATCCCCTCCTGCCTGGTCCATTTTAAGTGGAGATGCCGGGGCTTGAACCTGGGACCTTCTGCACGCCAAGCAGAGGCTCTTCCACTGAGCCACGGCCCCTCTTGACAGCTCTCCAGGGTCTCGGGCGGAGGTCTTTTTCACCACCTCCTGCCTGGTCCTTTTAACTGGAGATGCTGGGGATTGAACCTGGGACCTTCCGCATGCCAAGCAGAGACTCTACTGCTGAGCCACAGCCCCACTTTACAGCTCTCCAAGGTCTCAGGCGGAGGTCTTTCCCATCCCCTTCTGCCTGGTCCTTTTTACCTGGAGATGCGGGGACCTTCTGCGTGCCCAGAAAACTCTCTGCCTCTGAGCTGCCCCAGCTTCGCCACAAACTCACTCCCGCGACAAAGGAAGCCATCCATTTTCCTGCCCGGCTTACCCACGACGACTGGAGAGTTTGCAGCTGAGGAGAACTTCAACTCCCCCCCTCCCCTTCCAACCACTACGAACCCCCCCCCCCCCCCCCGCCGTATCTCACAAGCTCCTTCGATGAGCACCGGAGCCACAGATGTCGCCTGGCTGGTTTCCGCTCACCTAAACAAAGGCTGCGCCTCCCACAACATCTGGGGCTGCCGGGCGCAAGTCGGAGGGACTCCTCTCCCCGTCCGTCTGGAGGGGGCAGTTGGGGGGGGGTCTCCTCTAGCTAGGGCCCGGGGGCCATCTGCCCCCCCCCCTCTTCAGAAGGAGGGCGCTGGACCGGCATCCCCCTCCGCCGTCCCCCCAGGAGGAGCGCGTCCCCTCTCTGCCGCCAGGGCGAGGCTCTGGAGTCTCCCCGCGATTACATAACCAGACCAGACCGACGGCCTCCCTCCCTCCCTCCCTCCCTCCCTGACTCTTCAGGCCTGGCACCGCCACGCGCGGGGAGGAGCCAGGCAGCTGGGCGGGCAGCCCCCTCTCCTCTGCCCACAAGCAGGGAGGGGAGGAGGGCGGTGCCGCCAGGCAGCTGTTTGCAACACATGGCCGCCCCGCAGCAGCCCCAGAGACACATTGCCAGGCACGTGCTCCCCGGGCCCGGCTCTCACGGTGCCCAGACGGCCACAGGTGGCCTCCCTCCTGCCAGGCAGGCAAGAGCGGTGGGTGTGTGGGCATCGCAGAAGTCAGACGGGAAACAAAAGGCAGGCAGGTGGGCCTCTGGATAAGGTATGCCGGGAAGAACGCCTCTCCCAGACAGGCCCGGTTTCCTACCCACACGACCCCATCAGGATGGCTCAGGGCTCCCACACAGGCCGCTGCATTTCTGTTATTTACGTGAGTTATCCTTGGCCCTCCTCATGGGGGGCACGAGGCCGATGGCTCGTGGTGCGCCGGGACCGGCGACCAAATGGGACATCCGAGACCCGATGCGTTCGGAGCGCTGGAAGGCTGGAACCGCCACAGACACCTGAAGCACGGCATTGGGTATTGACACAAGGTGCTTTAAGCAGCACAGGAATTACATAAGAGGATCCTGCTCATAATGAGCTAGGCACGGCAGCAGAGACGGTGATGCGTTGGTGGCCCAAGGCCAAGGGCAGTGGCTTCCCCAGGATGTGCTTTAAGTGGCCAGGAGTCCCAGAGCAGACGCCCGGATCACAGCCGCGGCCTCCCTCCCTCCCAAGAATGAACCACAGGGTGCCTCTGAGATACCCTTAACTCTGTGCATGGAAGGCCCAGGCTGGAAACCTACAAGACTCCGGCATCTCAGGTGGGAAAAGGGTCCTTCCGTCAGTCACCTACTACCCAGCCTGTTTGCCTGGAAACGACGGGACCTTCTGCACGCAAAGAAGAAATTGATAATAGAGTCCCCAAAATGACGACGCAATACTTCCTTTAAACTATAAAAGCTTAAGAAAAGGATTGAGCTGCACTATATCCCCATATCTTTCGGATACTACAAACAAAAGATGCAGATGGGCCTCCTCTAGAGCACGGTTTGACGCATTTCCCTCCACAGTTTGGTACGGAAGATTCTCCCGGCTGTCCTTGCAGCAGCGTTGCTGCCCCGGTTCAAATAAAAGTGGTTGAATCTATCACACATATACTTTTGCAGCATGAATTCTATCAAGAAGAAAGGCTACAAGTAATTATTCCCTTAATATGTTGTCCATGGCTTTCACGGCCGGAGTTCATTAGTTGCTGTAGGTTTTCCAGGCTGCGTGGTCGTGGTCTTGGCATGGTAGGACCTGGCGTTTCGCCAGTAGCTGTGACTGACATCCTCAGAGGTATAACACAGAAAGGTGGAGTACTCTCTGTGTCAAGGAGTTCTTAGAGATCAAGCAGATCCAAGGAAGTGTGACACAGAGAGTATTCCTTTCTGTGTTATACCTCCGAGGATACCAGTCACAGCTCCTGGCGAGACGTCCGGTCCCTACCATGCCAAGACCACGGCCGCACCAAAAAAGGACTGCTGACTGTCTCTATTCCCCAACCCCGTTCTCTAACCGCACGGGGTCAGCCTGGTGGAACCCTCCAAGTTTCAAATCCTCTGCGATTCTAGCAGGCACCGGAGTTCAGTTCTAGGCATCCTTCCCAAGTAATACATTTTTTTGTTTTGCTAGAGTCTATAGCAAGGGTCATTTCCTGTGGGAGCGCACAGAAGCAAAGCTCCGGCAGTAAGGAGGCCAGGGGGCGGGCACATGCAACAAGCCCCACCCCCTGCTCCCAGCAGTCCTCAGTCAGGCTACAAGGAGCAAGAAGCAGCCAGGTAAGTTGCAGAGCCAACCCCCCGCCCGCCTTCAGGTATAAGCTCTCCCTCCTCTGTGAGGGCAGATCTGCACGTCCCCCCCCCCCATAGCTAGCAACCCAAAACAGTCCAGTGGCACCTTTAAGACCAAGTTTTATTCAGGTACAAGCTCTCCCTCCTCTGCGAGGACAGATCTGCACATTCTCCCCCCCCCCCAATAGCTAGTAATCCAAAACAGTCCAGTGGAGCCTGAGCGGTGGGTGTTGCCTTCTGACACACTTCCGGTGATGTCAGGGGGTGTGGCATATGCAAATAAGCTATGCTAATAAGCTATGCTAATGAGCTCCTGCACCTCTTTTTCTACGAAATGACCCCTGCACAGGACAGATCTGCACGTCGCCACCCCCCCCCCCAAAAAAAGCTAGCAATCCAAAACAGTCCAGTGGAGCCTGAGCTTCCGGTGATGTCAGAGGGTGTGGCATATGCAAATAAGTTATGCTAATGAGCTCCTGCACCTCTTTTTCTACAAAATGACCCCTGGTTCTACAGGTCCACTTCAGCCTCTTCTGCGTCAGCGGCTGGTGCACAGACTTGGATGACTGTGATGCTGAACGGTTTGCCTTGGACGACTGTGCGACTGAACAACAACAAAACAAAAACAGAATTCCTTCCGCCGGCAGATTTAAAAACAACAACCCACCACTACCTGAATTGGCCAGTTTACCACGCCAGTTTAAGCAACAACAACAACGAGCTGTATGCAAAACGCAAAGAGAAAGAATTGCAATGGACTTCGCATTCCGGAACATCAACAGACACCTATCAAAACTTGGATTTCTACGTAACTCGGCTGGGCTGTACGGCGGGATTGAGGAAGGATCAACTGCAGGTGTCCCCCCCCCCCCCCATCCCCCCAACACTGAGAGCCCACTTTTATGATACTGGAACAACAACGAGGAGGGGGAGGGGGAGAGTTGCTCCCCCAAACAGCCATTGTGACACCTTCACCAAACTACAACTCCCAGGATTCTTCGGGGAAAGTTACAACAGGCGAACACTGGAAGACCGACCCAGCGTGGCCATCGATCCAGTCTGAAACTAGAAGCCCCAATTCTCAAGGCATTCTTCTCGAAGGACCGAGCGGCCTCCCCTCCCAACAATTCAGCACCTCTGGGGCTGCACAGCTGGGTGCTTCCTCAAGAGCCCCCCCCCACCAGTCGCGTGCCTCATGGATCTAGCCCACTCACGCCCATCCCAGACGGATGTTTCCCCCCACTTCTCCTGACAAGTGGGTTTCTCTACACCCCGGGGACGCTCCACCCTCGCAAGCTTGAGAAGGTCCTCCTGAACGCCCCACGCAAAAACAAACATAGAGTCCACTTTTGCTATCTTGAGTGCCCTCAAAGAATCCTGGGAAATGCAGTTTGACAACACCGCTGAGAATTCCTTGGGGGGGGGGAGAGCGGCCCTTCCCTCCCCCCTCACGGAACCAATTCCCTCTCCTCCTTGGAGGATTGAGCTCGCTGCTCTGCTCGGTAGAGACCCGTAACTGGAACAGACCTGCTCAGATGGGGATGATGAGAACGGATTCCCGTCTTCTTGCAGGAAGTGCTGGTGAAGTGGAAGGCAGGCAGGCCAGGGTCTCTCGGACAGCGGGAGAGGAAGAACTCACCCTGGTTTTGGACTGTTTGGTGTCGTGGTTAAGTGCGCGGACTCTAATCTGGGAGAACGGGGTTTGATTCCCCACTCCTCCTCCACTTGCACCTGGCTGGATGACCTTGGGCAAGCCATAGTTCTGATAAGGGCTGTTCTTGAAAAAGAGCAGTTTCTGTCAAGAGCTCTCTCAGCCCCGCCTACCTCGCAGGGGGTCTGTTGTGGGGAGGGGAAGGGAAAGGAGTTTGTCAGCCGCTCTGAGACACCTTTGGGTAGTGAAGGGCAGGGTATAAATCCAGTCTCTTCTCCTCCTCTTCTTCTTCTTCTCCTCCTCCTCCGCTTGCACCTGGCTGGATGACCTTGGGCAAGCCGTAGTTCTGATAAGAGCTGTTCTTGGAAAAGAGCAGTTTCTATCATAGCTCTCTCAGCCCCACCGACCTCACAGGGTGTGTCTGTTGTGGGGAGGGGAAGGGAAAGGAGTTTGTCAGCCGCTCTGAGACTCCTCTGGGTAGTGAAGGGCGGGGGATAAATCCAATCTCCTCCTCTTGTTATCATGGACAGGGCGAGGGGGAAATTGGGACAGGCCACGGTTCTCCCATGGGGGGGGGGAAACAATACCGTGGCACTCCAGAGAGTCTGGCAGGGCCAGGTCATCTCACTGACATGGCGGTTCTGTGCCCAGAGGGAGTTCTGTTTGGTGCAAAAGAGCACCTGCAGTCGCAGCTGGTACAGCCCGAGTTTCACCTCCTCTGCTCTTTCAAGGCAAGGAGGCCTCATCTTATTTTCCACGCAAAACTCCTCTCCCTGCAGACTGGCACAGCGGCAGAGCCAGGAGAACGAGTCCTGCGCCCTCCCCCCTGGAACGGCTTGCGGGAGATCCTGGTGGCAGAAGAGGCCGGGCAACTTCCAGGCTGGCACGATGGGAGAATGAGATCAAGCCTTTCTGGTTGGCCGGCTGCCCGGTTTGGTCAGAAAGTATTCCTTGCTGCTCAACAGGTGTCCCCTCGCAGAAGGGGGGGGGGAAGGACCTGAAAGCTGGGCTGACTCCTTACCACAGAGAAGGAATTGTCTGCCCCACACCGGCTAAAGAGCAGCTTTGGTACAGGAAGGAGTTAGGACCAGTGTTCCCTCTAAGCTAAGTTGGCGTGAGCCAGCTCACAGTTTTTTAGCCTCCGGCTCACACATTTTTGTCTTCGCTCAGGAAGGATGGGGCTCCAGAGCAAACTACTTTATGCAGCAGCCAAATCGCTCGCTCACAACTTTAATGCCAGCAGCTCACAAAGTAGATTTTTTTTGCTCACAACACTCCACAGCTTAGAGGGAGCATTGGTTAGGACGTGAAGCATCCCGTTCCCAAATGTGCACATTCGGGGGGGGGGGCACACTTTGCACAGACGGCTCAGAAGCTTGGGGCTCTTTCACTTGGAGAAACGACAGCTGAGGGGTGACGTGATCGAGGTTTATAAGATGATGCATGGGATACAGCAGGTAGAGAAAGAGGTATCTTTCTCCCTTTCTCACCAGACAAGAACTCGTGGGCACGCCATGTAATTGCTGAGCAGTCAGGTTAGAACAGATAAAAGGAAGTCCTTCGTCACCCAAAGAGTGATTCACACATGGAATTCACTGCCACTGGAGGTGGCGGCGGCTACAAGCATGGACGGCTTCAAGAGGGAATTAGATAAGTATATGGAGCAGAGGTCCATCGGTGGCTATTAGCCACAAGGTATAGATAGGGGCTCTCCGTCTGGGGCAAGGGATGCTCTGTCTTCTTGGTGCTGGGGGGGGGACAGTGGGGGGGCTCCTAGTGTCCTGGCCCCGCTGCTGGATCTCCTGATGGCCCCTGGTATTTTTGGCCACTGTGCGACACAGAGTGTTCGACTGGATGGGCCATTGGCCTGATCCAACATTGGATTCTCTGATGTTCTCTTACGTTCTTAAGCTGCCAGCAACCAATTCTGAAAACCTGACGGAAGGGCACGGTGGGTGGCATTCCCGCCTTCCTCACGTGCCCCCCCCCCACGATACAGAAAAGACTTTCAGCGGCACATGACAGCTGCCCAGCTGGGTTGCCAGCTCTGGGAATTCCCGGAGGTTTCGGGGAGGGGAGGGCTTGAGAAAGGGAGGGACCTCAGCAGAGTGTAATGCCATAGACGTGGGTGGGGCTGAGAGAGCTCTGACAGAAACTGCTCTTTTCCGAGAACAGCTCTGACAGAACTGTGGCTTGCCCCAGGTCATCCAGCAGCTGCAAGCGGAGGAGTGGGGAATCAAACCCGGTTCTCCCACATTAGAGTCTGCACACTTAACCACGACACCAAACTTTCCCCGTTCTGCTGCTCCCCCCTCTCCACCCCCACCACTTGCCACCGCCAGCATGTGGGATTAGGGGGTCAGCCTTCTCCAGCAGCCAAAAGTGGAATCAGTGGGCCGGCCATGTGCATCTGTTTACACCCCGCCCTGACCCGAAGCGAGGGGGGAGAGAAGGGGGGGGGTGACGGCAGGGACGACTACTACGTTCCTGGAGCGGGAGGCCAATTACGTAATGGCACAGAGTGTTCCCAACCCAGAGAGGAGGCGCACGCCTGGCCAGGCAGAGCACACACAAGCGCACTGGTGGCCCGGCCTGGCCGAGGGCAGGTGGGAGCCTCCGGCAGCACACACGTACAGGGGAGGGGAGGGGCCCCCTGCCCGGACAGCCAGGGGGAGGGCGGAAGAGAAAGACAAAGAGAATGTTCGGCTTCAGGCTTCAAACTTTCCCAAAGTTCCGTCCCCTCCACCATCTGGCTACCGCTTTTGCTCCAGAAAAAAACAAACACATGCGCGCGCACACATGCACAAACACTCCAATATAGGGTTGCCAACTCCCTGCTGGGAAATCCCTGGAGAGCTGGGGGTGGCGCCTGGGGGAAACCGAGTTTGGCGAGGGGAGGGGCGGCCTCAGCAGGGATGTGGTCCCTGCCGTGCCCTGATCTCTGTAGTCTGGAGATGAGCAGTGATTCCGGGAGATCTCCCGGCCCCACCTGGAGGTTGGTAACCAAGGCTCCCCCTAAGCTGCGGAGTCTTGTGTGCAGAAATCCTACTCGGTGAACGACTGGCCTTAAAGTTGTGAGCGAGCGATTTGGCTGCTGCATAAATGCGTCTGCTCTGGAGCCGTCCTTCCTGAGCCAAGACAAAAATGCGTGAGCCGGAGGCTAAAAAAACCCCATCAGCTAGCTCACGCTATAACTCAGCTTAGAGGGAACACTGTTGGTAACCCTTCTTCAAGTTGCCTCCTTCAACCTTGCTTGAAGCTGTGCCTCCTGGTCCAGGGAATCCTGCCGCCCCCCACCCCCCACCCCCCACCATACGCGCACGCTCACAATACCCAGCTATGCAGAAGCAGCAAAGCAGTCGCTAGCTAAAGACCTTTTAATCCCAGGGACAGCTGACACAAACGATCCCCCGGCTGGCCAGCCCACCCCTTTGCCACAAAGAAGCCGGGCGGCCACTATGACTAGAGCATCGGATTATCACTCCCACACACAAACACACACACACAGAGACACCCTGCCTGGCCCCAGGTCCAACTGGATGCATTGGCCCAGAACAACACACAGCCCAGAATCAATTTCAGAGTCCAGTGGAATCTTAAGAACAGAAGAGAAGCCCATGTTGGATCAGGCCAAAGGCCCATCCAGTCCAGTACTCTGTGTCACACAGTGGCCAAAAATACCAGGTGCCACCAGGAGGTCCAGCAGTGGGGCCAGGACACCAGGAGCCCTCCCACTGTGGCCCCCCCCAAGCACCAAGAAGACAGAGCATCCCTTGCCCCAGAGTTCCTATCTCTACCTTGTGGCTAATAGCCACTCATGGACCTCTGCTCCATAAAAGAACATAAGAGAAGCCAATGTTGGATCAGGCCAATGGCCCATCCAGTCCAACACTCTGTGTCACACAGTGGCCAGAAATACCAGGGGCCCTCAGGAGGTCCAGCAGTGGGGCCGGGACCTCGAAGACCAACAAAGGTTTATTCAAGGGGTGAGCTTCCGTGTGCAAGGCACACTTTTGAAAATACTTTTCCAAACACCGCTTCAGACCCACACGGTGGCCCGCCTGGAACTAGTTCAGAAGCACACATCCCAGGCCACCTGGGCTGCAGAGAAGGTTCCTGGCCATGCACAGAGGGGAAAGATGGTCGTGGGGATTGGTCAATGTGGCTGTATGCTCTTGGTGGGTGCGGCAGCAGCCCACTGCCCCTTTTGAGACTGGCAGCGTTGCCTTCTCAGGCCGGTCCACCCCCCACCCCGCTCTGCAGCCAAGAAGAGAAAAAGAAGCCTTCCCAAATCTTCAGCCCCTGCAGCCTTCTGGGACACGGGACTGCGAATTCTGCCACAGTCCTCAGGGGTTGGTCCAAAGCTCTGGGGAACGGCAGAAGATTTACTCAACAAGGGGCAAGAGGGCCAAGTCCACATGCCACTGATGCACCTCTTAAGCTACTTTTGAAAATAATAATAATGAAGAAACCACGCCACGCATGTCACCGCCAGAGCATCCGCATCTAAGTTTCTTGGCCTCAGGCTTCCGTGCACAAAAGTTTGAGGATTGATGTCAGGGCGGCTCCGGAGATTCCAGAAGGAAATGCAAGGGGGGGGGGGGGGAAGGACACCCTACAATCAAAGAACTGGATTTTTGTGGCTGGCAAACACTTTAGCTCTTTAGGCTGGCATTCAGAGAGAGAGAGAGAGAGAGGGGGGGGGGTTACACTGCAAAGTTTCTTTGCACCCTGTACAAGCCCTCTGAAATCAGAGGCTTTGGGTCCCATGTCAAGACAGAGAAAACTGCCCTATGAAACATCAACAGACCTGAGCAGAACCAACCTGCACCCTAGACTTCCCTCCCCAAGTGCAACCATCAATGCACTGGGTTCACATCCGTGCTTCCCCCCCCCCCCCCCCACCAAATGCACTATTTTTTCACAAAGCCTGGGAAAAACAGCAAAAAGGGCAGAACCGTCCAAATGGCACAAAATGTGCCTATCAGAGTAACACCTGTACACAACCATGCCCTCCCCTTACAGTCAGCCCCACCGACTCCCGGCTTGCCAGGAGACTAAAACAACCTCCCTGCCGCATACCTGCTCTGAGGGGTTCCGATCCTGCCCTGCGAGAGGCGGGAGGGGCTCAAAAGGGCGCCTCCATCTTCAAGCCGTTTCTGCAATTCCCCGATCAGGAAGGAAAGCCACAAGTGGATGCAAAGCCACACACAGAGTGAGGAAAGCTGAGCTGTGAAGGAGGAGGGGGGAGGAGGAGCCCACCCTCCCCCGCGCACGCACATGGATTGCTGGAGGAAGGCCTCGCACACAGACTCTGGGCACATTGCCCATTGGGAGGTGGATGGCTAAATATGGACGGGCTTACAAGTGCTGGTATCACCTGGAGCGGCACACTGCCGAAGAAGGGAAACGGAGAGGGCAAACTGCGGTGCCCCCCACGCCTGGAGGAAAAGGAAGGTGCTAAAGCACAACATAAAAAAAAACTAAGACCATGGCATCCGGCCCCATCACTCCTTGGCAAATAGAAGGGGAAGTCGTGGAAGTAGTGACAGACTTCACGTTCCTGGGATCCCAGATCACCGCAGACTGTGACAGCAGCCATGAAATTAAAAGACGCCTGCTCCTTGGGAGGAAAGCGATGGCGAACCTCAACAGCATGATAAAAAGTAGAGACATCACCCTGCCAACAAAAGTCCGCATGGTCAAAGCAATGGTATTCCCAGTAGTCATGTATGGCTGCGAGAGTTCTGGACTATAAGGAAGGCCGAGCGCCGAAGAATAGATGCTTTTGAACTATGGTGCTGGAGAAGACTCTTGAGAGTCCCTTGGACTGCAGGGAGATCAAATCAGTCAATCCTCAAAGAAATCAACCCTGACTGTTCCCTGGAAGGCCAGATAATGAAACTGAAGCTCAAATACTTTGGCCACCCAATGAGAAGGGAGCCCTCACTGGAGAAGACCCTGATGCTGGGAAAGACTGAAGGTCAAAGAAGACGGGGACGGCAAAGGATGAGATGGTTAGACAGTGTCATCGATGCAACGAACATGAAGTTGAGCAAAATTCAGAGGACGGCGGAAGACAGGAGGGCCTGGCGTGATCTGGTCCATGGGGTCGCAAAGAGTCGGACTCGACTGTGCGACTGAACAACAACAACAAAAGCCACCGACATGGAGACAGATGAGAGAGAGACCGTTTCCCTGGGGTTTTTTGGCAAAGACAAGAGGAATCGCCACTGCCTAGGGGTAAAACTCATCCCTGTTTGATAGGAAGTAGACAACCAGGCAGAAAGAAAGTGGCACGACCACGGTGAAATCTCCCTCAAGTTAGTTTCAGTATCTGGCAAGACCTTAAAATCCCATATATTCGACAAGAGTTAATATTGAGTCTTATAGTGGCAGCAGGAACATACACAGCAGCAAAATGGAAGTCACAAATAGCACCCTCTACAGATAACTGGATGGTGAAAATCTGGGACCTCTTCATTATGGAAAAGATTACAGGTAACAGAAAACAAGCAGTCCCCTTACCACAAAACTCTAATCTTCAACTGAAATGGGAACCATTCATAGAATATGTGACCGTATCTGACATCCAACCGCACAACCCAGTATATCTTAATACACACTTAAACAATACACACCCACTCTGCAGCACCAAAGACATCAAGTTTGTGTATCTGATCAATTAGAAAAGTAAGACAATAGACAGGAGCAGGGGTCATTTCATGCGGGAGCACACAGGAGCGGAGCTCCGGCAGCAAGGAGCCCAGGGGGCGGGCACATGCAACAAGCCCCGCCCTCTGCTTCCCGCAGCCCACAATTGGGCCACGAGGAGCAAGAAGCAGCCAGTTAAGTTGCAGAACCCCCCCCCCGCCCCGCCTTCAAGTACAAGCTCTCCCTCCTCTGTGAAGGCAGATCTGTGCATTCCCCCCCCCCAAATAGCTAGCAATCCAAAACAGTCCAGTGGAGCCTGAGCGGTGGGTGTTGCCTTATGACACAATTCCGGTGATGTCAGGGGGTGTGGCATATGCAAATAAGTTATGCTAATGAGCTCCTGCACCTCTCTTTCTACGAAATGACCCTTGGACAGGAGTATTCAAGTATTTTTATATTTAATTTAAGGATACAAAAGTTAATAAGCAATGCTGCTTGTGAGCAAAGTGGTCCTCGTCGTTATTGTTAAAGCTGTTATTATGATCATATCATTGTTACCTGTGCAATAAGCTGACGTCTATTTGTAATTTACATTGCTTTATCTAAGTCGTTGTATATTCTTGAATTATCAATAAAAATTATTAAAACTGGGGGGGGGGGGAGTTAGTTTAGACTGTCTGAAAAAAGCAATAGGCTGAGAAAAGGAAGGTTCTCCTCCCATCTGGAACTGAACAAAGGCTTGATACGAGCGAGTGGAAGATCCAGCAGACCCACAAGCCACAGATTTTGCCTACCACGATGCCACAGATTTCCTAGTGAGCTGCCCTCGGACAGGTACCCTGGGCCTGATCCAAAAGCAAGTCCAGATTCCAAAACATGCAGGGATGGAAAAGCCATTTTCGAAGAATTACCGCCTGCAGAAAACTTCTGAAATGTCATTAGGAAAGTTTAAAAGGCCACAAAACCTTTTTTAG
>NW_015163149.1:110950-120161 GCF_001447785.1 Gekko japonicus
GTGGCCAAGGGCCCAGATTAAAATGTGGAATTTGCTGACAGGGAATGGCACAATGTCCACAGCCAGAGACACCTTTAAAAGGGGATTAGATCATTTCATGGAGGAAGAGAGAGATTTATCAGTGGCTACTAGCCACGGTGACTGAGGGGAACCTCCACATTCGAAGGCAGTCAGCCTCTGAACCCAAAAGCCAGAAGGCAGTATCAGGGAAAGGCCTCGGCCTCTGTGTCCTGTTCGCCCTCCGGAATAACTGGTTGGCCCCTGTGTGAGACAGGAGGCTGGACTAGATGGACCCTCACTGGTCTGATCCAGCAGGGGGGTTCTTCTTATCAGGGGAAGGCCTCGGCCTCTCTCTGCCCTGTTGTTGACCCTCCAGAGAAACTGGTTGCCCACTGCGTGAGACAGGATGCCCGACTAGATAAACCTCCATGTTCAGAGGCAGTCAACCTCTGAATCCCAGTGCCAGGAGGCAACATCAGGTGAAGGCCTTGGCCTCTCTGCCCTGCTGTTGGTCCTCCAGAGGAACTGGCTGGCCCCTGTGTGAGGCAGGATGCTGGACTAGATGGGCCCTCCCTGGTCTGATCCAGCAGGGCTCTTCCGAAAAACTTATGATTTTACCAGCCATGTTTAACTGGTTGCAAAGGAGAGGCTTGGGGGGGGGGAAGGGTACTTTATGTAGGGGATGCCTGCCACCGGCAAATGGTGGGCCCCCTCTCAAAGATGGACAAGATAAACAACTGCCGGACCCCCGGAATCAGAGAGTCCGGCCTTGCTGACAACCTTGGATTATGTCTACAGCAACTTCCATCCCATTCCACTCCCCCCACCAACTGAACAGTCCTCCTGGGTTGGCGTTTTGCTGCATTTACTAATAACAAGGAAGGGTCATTTGTAGAGCTTTCTAGGTAAAGGCTTCCCTTGCTCGAAAGCCAGTCGAATTCGACTCTAGGGTTGCGGTGCTCATCTCCGTTTCCAAGCCGAAGAGCCAGCGCTGTCCGAAGACTTCTCTGCGGTCATTGGCCGGCGTGACTAAACATCGGGGCACACGGAACGCTGTTCCCTTCCCACCGAAGCGGTACCTATTTATCTACTTGCAATGTCTTGCTTTCGAACTACTAGGTTGGCAGGAGCTGGGGTCGGAGATGGGTGCTTACGCAGTACCAGGATCTCGAACTGGCGAGCTACAGACCTTCTGGTCTTAACCCTTGAGCCACCACTTTCTAGTTCCCAACTATTCCCGGAGCAAGAAAAGGGTTTCAACTTCCACGGCCTTGGGCTAAAGCCCAAGGAAGGGCCAGAGTTTATTCCAGGCCCAGTGCAGATGTGCAGTTCTGGCCTGGCAAAATATGCACTAATTCCTCGTTACACCTCAGCGGAATTGAAAAATTCAGGAATGAGAACATCACCCTGTATACGCAGCATTCAGGCCTGCTTGCGGGGAGGGGGGGGATATAAACTTGTTAAATAAATAAATAAAAATTACAGGGGTGGTCGCAATTATCTGGCACGTTCCGATGAGCAAGATAACTTTCCAGTCCTTACGGTGCCCGCCCTTCTCTAAAAAGGTGCGTTGAAACTATTTCAGTTTAGCAGACGGGAAACTGAGGCAGAGAAGACTTGCCAAGCCACGGTGAGAAACTCGGGCAACCGCAGGAGTAAGACCTGAACCCACGGCATCTAGCTGCACGACAAAAAAAATAAAGTTTCGTAGGGTCGCTGTGTCAGCCTGCACTAGAACAGCTAGGTTCCGGTCCAGCAGCATCTTCGAGACCAATGATATTTTCAGCGTCTGAGCGTTTCGAAAGTCAACGCCCCTTAGTCAGAGAAATAAAGAAAATACTCACTTGCCTGTCCTCTTCACATGGTTTTATCATCCCCCTTCCTGTCCAGTTCAGAGCAGCTGGGCATTCCGGTTGGCAGCGCCGGTCATTTCGTGGAATGCGGCCACGTTCCACTACTAAAGCCCTATATGGTTTTGGGCCTGCCTACTTGAAGGACCACCTTTCCCCGCATGCTCCCCAGAGAGCACTGAGATCGGGGTCTCAAAAGTGCCTGACCCGCCCTGGACCGAAGGACGCCAAACTGGCCTCTACTAGGTCCAGGGCCTTCTCGGTGGCGGCTCCACACAGGTGGAACGAGCTCCCAGAAGACATCAGGGCCCTGCGGGACCTTTTACAGTTCCGCAGGGCCTGCGAGACGGAGCTCTTCCCCCAGGCCTTCGATGAGGAGCCACTGCCAACAATGCTGAATTGGGATAAGGCCCTTTATGACAACAGTAACTGCCTGTGATGTCAACAGTAACCTCTTCTGGCCATACATCCTGTTAGATTTGCTACACCGTGGCCTATAGCTAGCACCACTAGCACTTCAACTGTATTTATTTGTGAATTGCGACTTGCAATGTATTTGAATTTTATGATGTGTTTTGTATGCACTGAATTTGTGTTTTATTGTATTTTAACTTTTAATCTAAGCCGCCCTGAGCCCGCTTTGGCGGGAAGGTCGGGATACAAATTGAATCAAATAAATAAATACTCCATGCAAGGACAGACGATCCAAACAGACAGAGTTCCTCCAACAGACCAGCGCTCGGGCCCTAGTCACTGGCTGACTTCCACAAACAAGAGAAGCTTCCAGAAAGGTTTCACACACAGACGCTGCCTGGAAGCTATTCATGCTGAAAGCATCTAGGGCAGGGGTGTCGAACATAAGGGCTGGGGGCCGGAACTGGCCCACCCAGGGCTCCTACCTGGCCTGCAAGCAACTGGTATGTACGGAAATGTAAGGTAAGGTAAAGTAAAGGTTCCCTTGCTCGAAAGCCAGTTGAACCCAACTCTAGGGTTGCAGTGCTCATCTCTGTTTCAAAGCCGAAGAGCCAGCGCTGTCCGAAGACGTTTCCGTGGTCATGTGGCCGGCATGACTAAACACCGAGGTGCACGGAACGCTGTTACCTTCCCACCGAAGTGGTACCTTTTTATCTACTTGCAATGTCTTGCTTTCAAACTGCTAGGTTGGCAGGAGCTGGAACTAGAGACGGGAGCTCACTCCATCATGCGGCACCCGGGTCTCGAACTGCTGAACTGCCGACCTTCCACAGCCAGCAGTTCAGCGTCTTAACCACTTGAGCCACCGCAGCTCCTAAATGTAAGGTACTCCCCGTTTTATGGAAAAAAACAAGTCTTGCATAAGATTAGATAAATTTATTGGGGCTTTTGTAAGTTCCACCGCAAACAGATTGCTTTCACTGCCAGGAATCGATTGCTTTTGTTTGCATTTTGAGTAAAAAATATTATTGTAAACCGGGTTTGTCCTTTGTAATGTTTAGATCTCTGGTAGCTGGCATTACATTTCACGGCACACGTGGCCCGGCCCGACAAAGCGACGTTTATGTCAGATCCAGCCCTTGTAACAAATGATTTCGACACCTTTGCTGTAGGGAGAAAAACCAGCTACGGAGAGAGCTGGTCACGGGAACAAGGTCCTTGGAGCAGCTGCGGTGGAGCTGGGAGGGAAATGCCAAGGGAAAGTTTAACTTGCAGGGCTACCGCCACGTTGTCCGAGGGCTCGCACTAATCTGGTCTCCAGCCCGTGGCTTTGAGGACCCGGGGAATTTGTCCCGGTTTGCAGGGAAGGGAAACGTCTGCCTCGTTCCCACAACTTTCTCCTTCGCCTGTCCCGCCTTTCGTTTCCTCACTGGCATCCTCCTGCTCATCCCTGCCCTAAAGGCGCTCGCTGGCACAACTGGTTCCACCGTGCAACACTCACATGGCCCTAGCTCCCCAGAGCGCAGATGGCACGCCACCCGGGCAGGAGCCTCTCAAGGCGTTTCGGGGTGGGCGGGTCAGTGGCCAATGGGCACAGCCAGGGTGTCGCAGCATCAGGATCTGTGCCATGCCTGTGGTGAAAGGGCCGCGGCGGGCCCCGCAAGACGAAGGATGTGCGATTGACTTTCACTCCCTCGAAAGACCAGTCCGTGAAGCTCAACAGAGACAGCTCTGTCGGGGTGAAATTCTGAACCGGCCCAGCACCGACGACTTATTTATTATTTCTTCATTTAATTCGGCTCATAGCCTGCCCTCCCCGCCAAGGCTTACATAAATTTTCATAGAAACACATTTAAAACCTCTTATAAACAAAACATAAAATAGCAATTATTTCAAAGACTCCCAACGCACTGGAACATGTTGATCAAAATGAGAGCAAGTTATTTTAAAAACAACTTAGGTAACTGCACGTTCCGATGACGTTCACACCATCTCAGATCACCCAACTTATTGTGCGGCGGCAAGGTGGTAAGCCAAGGTACAGGCCGGAGATGAAGATGGTGATGCCAGGGCACAGGGACACTCCGCAGTGTATCGTGCGGCTCCTAATCGAAAGCCTGGTGGAAGAGCTCTGTCTTTCAGGCCCTGCGGAACTGTAAAAAGGTCCCACAGGGTCCTGATCACTTCTAGGAGTTCATTCCACCAGTGTGGAGCCGCCACTGAGAAGGCCCTGGCCCTGGTTGTTGCCAGCCTGGCATCTTTTGGGCCTGGAAGGGCCAGCTGATTCTGCATCCCTGAACACAGTGCTCTCCGGAGAACATGTGGGGAAAGGCGGTCCCTTAGGTATGCCGGACCCTGACCATCTAGGGCTTTAAAGGTTAAAACCAGAATCTTGAAACGAATCCAGTATGCTATTGGCAGCCTTCAGTGCAGGCTGGATGTGCTCCCGCATAGGGAGACCTGTCAGCACCCTGGCCGCAGCCATTCTGCACTAGCTGCAGCTTCCTGATTTGAGACAAGGGCAGCTCCGTGTAGAGAGCGGTACAGTAGTCTAACCTCAAAGTGACCATTGCGTGGATCACTGTGGCCAAGTCGTTGCACTCGAGGAAGGGAACCAGCTGCCTAATCAGCCGAAGATTATAAAAGGCCAACTTGGCAGTGGCTGCTACCCGGACTTCCAATGTTAAGGAGGCATCCAAGAGCACTCTCAAGCTCCTAACCTCTAACGCTGCCACCAGCTGTGCCCCATCGAAGGTCAGGAGTGGGATCCCTACCCCCGGACCGCCCCGACTCAGGCACAGGACCTCCGTCTTCGTCGGATTCGATTTCAGTCGGCTCAGCCTAAGCCAACCAGCCATGGCCTGCGACGCCCGGTCCAGATCTTCCGGTGCAGAGTCATACTGGCCGCCCAACGTACTAGTGAAACCCAAGCCCATGCCTCTGGGCCATCTGGGCAAGGGGGCACATACAGATGTTAAACAACATCTGGGAAAGTACCGCCCCTTGGGGCACTTCATAGATCAACATGCAAACACGTGTGAATGGGCCATCCCAGGAAGAACATCCCTCTCCTTACCTCTAACACAATTCATAAGAACACAAGAGAGAAGCCAGTGTTGGATCAGGCCAATGGCCCATCCAGTCCAACACTCTGTGTCACACAGTGGCCAGAAATACCAGGTGCCATCAGGAGGTCCAGCAGTGGGGCCAGGACACTAGAAGCCCTCCCACTGTTGCCCCCCCCAAGCACCAAGAATACAGTGCATCACCTGCCCCAGCCTGTGAGTTCCTAATTATACCTTGTGGCTAATAATTGTGGCTAATTCTTTGTAGTGCTGAACTGTCACATGTTCAGCAGCGGTGCATTACATAAAGACTGCAAGCGTGCTTATCCCGGGGCCTACTCAAGACCAAATATTACAGAAACCCTACATGTTTACCCCAAAGCTCAGCACTCCCTAGCAAATTTGCCAAAACCCAAACTCCACCTGCAAACAGAGTTCCCCAGAAGCGCCCCCCCCCCGCCCAGCCTCTACACCACCCTCTTTCCCCACAGCTCCCCTTCAAACTGGCAGCCTTTAAACAGAACATGCTGGGGAAACTCAGCGCTGGGGTTTAGAATGAAAACAAGACGCAGACTGTTCCCGTACAGAACCTGTGAAGATTGTCAAGCGACCAAACACACGGGACCCAGAGGGACCCCTGGCTCTCTGAAAACTCACAGGAATGGGCACCCAAGTCTCACACCAGGGAGAAGCGGCCAAGGACACCCGCCCAATGAACAACACAAAACACCCCTGAAATACAGATGCTAGCATACAACACAAACATAGGACGAGAGCCGCATCCCAAATGCTTGAAAGGGTTAGAAATAGAAAGGTTAAAGCACAAATAGTGAGACCTCAATGGTGAGACCTCATTTGGAATACTGTGTGCAGTTCTGATCACCACACCTTACAAAGGATATTATAGCTTTGGAAAAAGTGCAGAAAGGGGCAACTCGAATGATAAAAGGGTTGGAACACTTTCCCTATGAGGAAAGGTTAAGGCGCTGGGGGCTCTTTAGCTTGGAGAAACGACGACTGAGGGGTGACATGATCGAGGTTCATAAGATTATGCATGGGAAAGAGCAGGTAGAGAAAGAGGTACTTTTCTCCCTTTCTCACAATACAAGAACTCCTGGGCACTCCATGAAATTGCTGAGCGGTCGGGTTAGAACGGATAAAAGGAAGTACTTCTTCACCCAAAGAGTGATTGACACGTGGAATTCACTGCCACAGGAAGTGGTGGCGGCTACAAGCATGGACGGCTTCAAGAGGGAATTAGATAAGCATATGGAGCAGAGGTCCATCAGTGGCTATTAGCCACAAGGTATAGCTAGGGGCTCTAGGGCAAGTGGTGCTCTGTCTTTTTGGTGCTTGGGGGGGCCAACAGTGGGAGGGCTTCTAATGTCCTGGCCCCACTGGTGGACCTCCTGATGGCACTGGTATTTCTGGCCACTGTGTGACACAGAGTGTTGGACTGGATGGGCCTTTGGCCTGATCCAACATTGGCATCTCTTATGTTCTTATGTTCACTTGGGGTTCTTCAGCTTGGAGAAACGACGGCTGAGGGGTGACCTGATCGAGGTTTACAAGATGATGTATGGGACATAGCAGGTCGAGAAAGAAGTCCTTTTCTCCCTTTCTCACAATACAAGAACTCCTTGTGGGCACTCCGTGAAATTGCTGAGCAGGAAGTCCTTCTTCACCCAAAGAGTGATTAACACTTGGAATTCACTGCCACAGGAGGTGGTGGCAGCTACAAGCATGGACAGCTTCAAGAGGGAATTGGATAAACATCTGGAGCAGAGGTCCATCAGTGGCCCCTATTAGCCACAAGGTATAGGTAGGAACTCTGGGTCTGGGGCAAGGGATGCTCTGTATTCTTGGTGCTTGGGGGGGCACAGTGGGAGGGCTTCTAGTGTCCTGGCCCCACTGCTGGACCTCCTGATGGCACCTGGAATTTTTGGGCACTGTGTGCAAAGGATCTACACAGACTCGGATGCGAATCTTCCCCATCACACATGAAGCTGCCTCATACCGGGCCGTCAAGGTCGGTATCGTCTATTCAGACCAGCAGCGTCTCCCCACAGTCTCAAAGATTTTTCCCATCTCCTCCTGCCTGGTCCTTTTTACGTGGAGATGCCGGGGATTGAACCTGGGGCCTTCTATGTGCCAAGCAGAGGCGCTACCACTGAGCCACGGCCCCTCCCGCTCTCCAGTACCTCTCCAGGTTGACCAAATGGAAAGCGGCCAAGCAGAGCAGGGTCTCTAATCCCAGTGGAGAAAAACCCAGGTAGGGAGGGGCAGGCTGGACCTTCTGCTGACCAGGGCAGTACCTGGAGGGCTGCCTGTGTCCAAGAGCGAGCCAGGCCCCGGTGGTCCCTCAGGTCGGGCCCGAACAGTGTCGGTATTAGGTAACGATGGGCACAAGCTCACCTGTGGCCTCCTCCCGTACCCAACCTGAGCACCCACCTGTGCGATATCACTGCGCTGCCTGGGTCCGAGCTGGCGTCCTCAGCCCGTGGACAGGTACAGAACCAACACCTGTGCCTCTGCCGGCAGAACTCTGGCCGACTTCCCTGGCAGTCAGGGATCCCCTCTTGCCATCTTTGGCCTCTTCCTGGGGACCCAGCTTTGTGTCCCGTACAGACCCTGAGCACCAGGAACAGCACAGCATCGCCCTTGTCCGGGGCACACCAGGGAGGCCAAACAAGAAACCACAGGACAGAGACCAATCAAGAAAACATTAACAGGAGAAAGGCTGCATCTGCTTGGGCAGGTGACCGTTGGGGTGGAACGAACAGGGCTGAGGAATGGATGTGTAACCCCCCCCCACACACACACACCACATGCTGATGAAGCAAAGTTGGAGGCGAGGCAATCAGTGTTCCCTCTAAGCTGAGTTAGTGTGAGCAGTTTTTTAGCCTCCGACTCACAGACTTCTGCCTTGGCTCAGCAAACGAATCTACGCCGCGGCCCCATTGCTGGCTCACAACTGTAATGCCAGTGGCTCACAAAGTAGACTCTTCGCTCCCAAGACGCCACAGCCGAGAAGGGAGCATAGGATGTGTTCCCTCTAAGCTGAGTGAGTGTGAGCTAGCTCACAGTTCTTTAGCCTCCGGCTCACACAGTATTGTCTTAGCTCAGGAAGGATGGGGCTCCCGAGCAAACTAATTGATGCAGCAGCCCCATCGCTGGCTCACAACTGTAATGCATCAGGAGCTCACAAAGTAGACTCTTCGCTCCCAAGACGCCACAGCCGAGAGGGAGGATAGGATGCGACCCCCGCCCCCTCGCCCTTCCCCAAACCCTGGAGCCTCAGCAGGCCAACCCTGGGCAATGTTCCCTCTAAGCTGTAGAGTATTGTGAGCAAAAATTCTACTTCGTGAGCTACTGGCATTAAAGTTGTGAGCAAGCAATTTGGCTGCTGCATAAATTAGTTTGCTCCGGAGCTAAGACAAAAAGATGTGAGCCAGAGGCTAAAAAACTGTGAGCTAGCTCACACTAACTCAGCTTAGAGGGAACACTGACCCTGGGCAGGCAGCGGCCGGACCCCCTCCCCGCCAGGCCTCACGGCAGGCAGAAGCCGCCTCTCCGCCCGGGGCACCATCACCTGTGCCGTCCAGGTGGGCTCCCCGCCAGCCAGGTGAGGGGGGCCACTGGCGCCGGGGAGCCACGCCCTCGCCTGGCCAAGAGCCCGGGAGGCGAAGGGGCGTGACTCGGCCGGGAGGCGGCATGCCCGCGTGCGCGTCTCCGGTTGGGCGACGGCCTGCCCGGCTCGCTCTCGGGAGGGCCACGTGCGGGGAGAGCCCCCGCCCGCCCCGGGACCCCAGAGAGGCGGGCGCGCCCGGCCAGTCCCCTGCTGCTGCCGCCGGAGGGGAAGGCGGGGCGTGGGAAAGGCTG
>NW_015163149.1:120435-127800 GCF_001447785.1 Gekko japonicus
AGCGGAGGGGGGGGGATGCGGGGCCGGCCAGGGGGCGGGCCGATGAAAGGCGGAGGCGCCGCGCGGCCCCTGTTCGGCTTTCGGCACTGGCGTGGGTGGCTTGGTCGGTAGAGGGTTGTCAACTCCGCGTTGGGAAGTTCCTGGAGCTTTGGGGCTGGAGCCCGGGACAGGTGGAGGTCGAGGAGGGCCTGTGACGTCAGGGTCGTGACGTCACTATCATTATTATTATTTCCAATTTGTATCCCGCCTTGCTGGCAAATTGGCTCAAGGGGGCTGTAAGGTAAAGGTTCCCTTGCTCGAGAGCCAGTCGAATCCGACTCTAGGGTTGCAGTGCTCATCTCCATTTCCAAGCCGCAGAGCCAGCGCTGTCCGAAGACGCTGGCCGGCATGACTAAACACCAAGGTGTACGAAGACGCTGGCCGGCATGACTAAACACCAAGGTGTATTGAATGCTGTTTCCTTCCCACTGAAGTGGTACCTATTTAAAAAGGTAAAGGTTTTCCCTTGCTCGAAAGCCAGTCGAATCCGACTCTAGGGTTGCAGTGCTCATCTCCATTTCCAAGCCGCAGAGCCAGCGCTGTCCGAAGACGTTTCCGTGGTCATGTGCCCGGCATGACTAAACACCAAGGTGCACGGAACGCTGTTCCCTTCCCACCGAAGTGGTCCCTATTTATCTACTTGCAATTTCTTGCTTTCGAACTGCTAGGTTGGCAGGAGCTGGAACTAGAGGCGGGAGCTCACTCCGTCATGCGGCACACCCGGGTCTCGAACTGCTGAACTACCGACCTTCCACAGCCTGCAGTTCAGCGTCTGTGCAAGCATTAAAATGCAATAAAACTCTAGGTCGGACTTCCTTCCAAGATGCCATTTTCTCCCGGAGATCAGTTGCGATCGCGGGAGGTCTCCATCGGGAGGTTGGCAACTCTCGTCTCTGTGTGTTGGTTGTTTTTTTGTCGGGCGGGCCAAGGGCCACGAGGTGGCGCCCACGATCTTCCTGGTCTTTCGGGTGCCGCCAGGCACTGGGACGGGCGCTGGTGGGAAGCCGCCGTCCGCTCTCCTGCCAGACCGGCTCCCCCATCCCTCCCCCGCCCCCTGTGTCGCCGGGTTGCCAACTTCGTGCACGAGCCCCCCGGCCGCTCCTGTGCCTGTTCACAGCAGCCGCCGGATTCTCAGCGGCGGGCAGGTTCGCCCTCCGGGGCGTAGGGAAGCAGCGCTGGATTTCTGTGCGCCGCAGCTAAAGGCTGGTTGTTGCCTGGTCAGTTGGCAACCTCGCCGGTCTCCCTCCACGTCTTTGCCGGAAATCTCCCGGCAGGGCGACTGCAAGAGATTCCCCCCCCCCCAAAAAAAAACATAAGGAATAAACACCTCATCACCCAGGCGCAGGTCGGCCCAGCTCCTGGGAACGTTTTTTGGAGGGGGGGGGCGCTCCTAGTCAGGATCGCGGGGGAGGAGGGGCTGAAGGGATCCCCCCCCCGTCCCACTTCCCTGGGGAAGCTGAAATTGGGTCCCTGAAGCGCCTGCAAAGGGGACTTTTTGCAGGGTCTAGGTAAACGTCGGATCTAAATGGATCCTCGTGAATTTCATATGATTTTTACATTGAAACCACCATCATATTGTAGGCCATGTGTTCGTCTACAAGGGGCACCACAAAAACCACGCACCCACAGATTCGTGGCACCACAGCGCAAAAACATGATTCCAAAGCACGGATCCTCATGAATTCATACGATTTTTACGCTGAAATGAAATAAAACCAACATCATACTGTAGACCATGTCTTAGACTATAGGCAGCACTCCAAAAATCATGCCCCCAGGAATTCGTGGCAAAACAAAACTGCAAACACATGGCTCCAAAGCACGGATCCTCAGGGTTTTTCAATTGAGTAACCTGAAACACACCATCAAATCACATGTCCGCGGCCACAGCTTGCACCAAAAAAATAACGGATCAACGGCTTCCTGGTGAATCCATTCTGCAAAAACATGATTCTGAAGCACGGATCCTCATGGATGTTTGGGGTTTTTCTGTTGGAACACCCCAAAGGTCCCCTTGCTCGAAAGCCAGTCGAGTCCGACTCTAGGGTTGCGGTGCTCATCTCCATTTCCAAGCCGAAGAGCCAGCGCTGTCTGAAGACGTTTCCGCGGTCATGTGACCGGCATGACTAAACACCAAGGCGCACGGAACGCCTTCCCACTGAAGTGGTACCTATTTATCTACTTGCAATGTCTTGCTTTCGAACTGCTAGGTTGGCAGGAGCTGGAACTAGAGACGGGAGCTCACTCCGTCTTGCGGCACACCCGGGTCTCGAACAGCTGAACTACCGACCTTCCATAGCCTGCAGTTCAGCGTCTTAACCACTTGAGCCACCGCAGCTCCGGGATACCCCAAACATACCATTAAATCACGTCCATGGCCACAGCCTGCACCGTAGAAATCACAGCGGGACGGCTCTGCGGCGGCAGGTAACGGCAGGGGGGTGGGGAGGGGCGCGAAATATCCCCCGCCTCTCTGAGCACCCCCCGGGTGGTGCCTTGGGAGCCCTAGGGGCAATTCTTTTTGCACCAGAATGACTCCCAGAACCGCGCTGGCCCCCGGAGCCGGCTTTCCCTGGAGGGGAGGCAGGCGGCGCTCTGGTCCAGGCCCGCCGGCGTCTGAATGGGGAAGGATGCTGCGGCCAGCTGGCCTCTGATTGGCTGGCAGGGATGCGGCCTCGGGGCTCCCCCCCCTCCCCGGGATGCGCAGGGATTAGACCTGCCTTCTGTTGCATCTGCTCCCCTCCACAAGAGCCCCCCTCCCTCCTTCCTTCCCTCTCTCCCATGGAAGGGTCCGGGCAGGATGAGCTCCTCCTCAGGAATACATCAGGGTTATCTCCGCAAATATGGTGAGCTGCCAAACTCTTTCTCTTTCCTCCCTTTGGAGCCCTGAACGGGGGAGGGGGGGTGGTATTTGGCCCCATCATCAGCCGAACTGTGTCTGTTCAGCCTTGGCCGGGGGGGGGAGTTGATCATGGACCAGCATCCAAATATATAAGAAGATACAGCTCTTAGCGTCTGCCCTTGAATTTCTGTGTAAATCCTACTCTCCAGACGCTGGCTATGAGAGCTCTGGTTGTAATTCCTCTGTGCTGAGTGTGTGGCACTTTGCACGTGCTCAAAAGTACCTTCTTCACATGTTCTGGGGCTGCATGGTGAAGCTGCAAGGAGGTCCTGGAACTCACTTTTTTGGGGGGAACTCTGGATTAAATTAAATTTAAGTCCTTCTTCACCCAAAGAGTGATTAACACACGGAATTCATTGCCACAGGAGGTGGGGGCGGCTACAAGCACGGACTGCTTCAAGAGGGAATTAGATAAGCCTATGGAGCAGAGGTCCATCGGTGGCTATTAGCCACAAGGTATAGATAGGAACTCTCTGCCTGGGGCCAGGGATACTCTGTATTCTTGGTGCTAGGGGGGAGCAACAGTGGGAGGGGCTTCTAGTGCCTTGGCCCCACTGCTGGACCTCCTGGTGGCACCTGGTATTTTTGGCCACTATGTGACACAGAGTGTTGGATTGGCTGGGCCGTTGGTCTGATCCAACACTGGCTTTTCTTATGTCTGGGGCAAGGGATGCTCTGTATTCTTGGTGCTTGGGGGGGGGGGCAAGAGTGGGAGGGCTTCCAGTGTCCTGGCCCCACTGCTGGACCTCCTGAGGGCACCTGGTGTTTTTGGCCCCTGTGTGACACAGAGTGCTGGACTGGATGGGCCATTTGCCTGATCCAACACTGGCTTCTCTTATGTTCTTATGTCTGGGGCAAGTGATGCTCTGTATTCTTGGTGCTTGGGGGGGCAACAGTGGGGGGGGGCTTCTGGTGTCCTGGCCCCACTGCTGGACCTCCTGATGGCCCCTGGTGTTTTTGGCCCCTGTGTGACACAGAGTGCTGGACTGGATGGGCCATTGGCCTGATCCAACACTGGCTTCTCTTATGTCTGGGGCAAGGGATGCTCTGTATTCTTGGTGTGGGGGGGGGCAAGAGTGGTGGACCCACTGGTGGACCTCCTGAGAGCACCTGGTATTTTTGGCCACTGTGTGACCACTGTGTGACACAGAGTATTGGACTGGAGGGGCCATTGGCCTGATCCAACATTGGCTTCTCTTATGCTCTTATGTTCACTCTGACTGCTGGGGTTAGCAGCTCCAGGACAGTCAGAAATAAAGCATCTGGGTTTGAAGAGCTGCATTATTACATTTGCATCACTGGTATTGCCAGTAATAACACAGAGAAGAGATTTCCTGTCCCTTTAATAGAGGCGAGATGGGTAAAAATGGGCCGATGCACCGCCGCATATGATTAAATGGTATGTGAAAAATAGGATAGTTGAAGTTGGACAAACGACCCTGCATGTGGCAAGATTTCTAGCAGCGGTTGTCAAATCCCGTGACAACTGTTGCAGTAGCAGCCTTTACATTCTTCCATGTCCTCCTGTGGAACGAGGTTTATTGTGGGAGGAAGGTTCGCCGTTTATGACTCCGGCTGCAAAAACAGTAAAGACGATGAATAAGATAGTTGACTTTCTACTGGGAACTCTGCCTTTGATTGAAATTTGATGGCCATGCTGATCTCTGTGCACTGGGAAGAAAACCCTCACCTGCTGATTTCTATATGTTAATATGGTACTCCAGGCACAGGAGCGAACCGGCTTGGTGTTTTTTTCCTGGTTAGTTGGCAACACTATTTGTGTAAACCCCCTTTTTGAATCGATCTTTTCAAACTCCAAGCTCCTTTGCTCTCACGCTATTGACTGTTCTTCTGGCCCGTCCCTCAAACTCCCTCCCCTGCTTGCGGTGGCTGAACATGGACTTCAACGGACCCTCTTGGGCATCTATGCTACATTGCAGAATACCCCCCCCCCGTACTGCCCTTGGGGAATTATAGCTGCCAGCATTTGATTGAGCGGTAATCTCAGGGTGGCCAAGAGAGAATTTAAGCAGCATTTTAATCTGGGAGGGTTGCTGTGCGTGATACTTGTCAGGCCCGTGGCGGATGGATGGATTGATGCAAACAGAATGTCTTTAGTAGCAAATTACTCTTTGGGATAAACAAGGCATCCGTCCACTCAGAAAACAGGACGGCCTCGAAGGCACCTGCAAAGATAAGGCACGTGAAAAATAAGGTAGACGAGGGTTTATTTAGAGGTCTCCAGGGCTGATCGCTTCCTGGGAATCCTGGCTTCCCTTTGAGGTGAAGGGCAAAGCAGTTTTCTGGCGCCCACAGAACTGATCTGTTTGCAGACGGCTGCAGTGTTCAGGGCATGCATGGGCCGTGTGTTCTCTGCAGTGCCGTCCCGTCCACATCCCCCCCCCCCCCCCTTCTTCTTCTCCCTTGACAAATGTATCTTCAGGCTGCCCTGAGAATCAGTAGTAGATTGGAAAGGGGCTAGAGCTCAAAGCCCAGTACAGTCTCTCTTGTGATGCTACATTTGGCAGAAAATTTGACACTTTAATGATGGTCTCGGCCTGGCTGGGGCGATGGCACGCGTGCCCACAGAGAGGGCTCTGAGTGCCGCCTCTGGCACCCGTGCCATAGGTTCGCCACCACTGCTCTAGGGGGACCCTGCGTTGAGCAGGAGGGATTGGGCTAGATGCCCTCTATTGGACCCTTCCAGTTCTACGATTCTACGTCATGCCCTCTGCTCTGGAAACCCATTTCCTGCCACCCCAGCAGTGCTGGGCCCAGTTGCAAGTCCTTCTTCATGAGCCAAAAGCACTCTGCGCATGCTCAGGCTCCTTCATGCCTCATCGGTCTGGACTTTGCCCTTTTCAGGCGGCTTCCTTTTCAAGCAATGGAAAGAGAAGTTCCTCTCCCTCTCGCCGGACGGGTGCCTGTTCATCGGCCCGCGAGCGGGGAGCCCTGCTGAGCTGGGCCTCTCTCTGGGCACCAGCTGTGACGCCATCCTGGAGGGGAGCGAGATCTGTGACCTGCCACGCCTTCCTGTGGGCGCCCAGCGGGACAGCTGCCTGGGACTCAGCCTCAACGACGGGAGGTTCCTGCTTTTCCTCGCACCCAGCACCCAAGAGTGCAGGTAGACCTCTCTTAGAGGGATCTTCCTTTTGGGATGATGGCGGGTCTATAACCCCCTGGTTTCCTCCCGCTGAGCAGCGGGGGAGGTGCTTCACACTGGACTTCCAGGCAAAACTTTCTCCGTGGACGATGGGCCTGTAGCTCAGTGGGGGAGCATTGGCTTTGCATGCAGGAGGTCCCAGGTTCAATCCCCAGTAGCAGCTCCGGTTAAAAAGGACCAGGTCCTAGGTGATGTGAAAGACTTCCCATTCCCAGCCGGTTTGGTGGAGAGGTTAAGTGCGCAGACTCTTATCTGGGAGAACTGGGTTTAATTCCCCACCTCCTCCACATGCAGCTGCTGGTGTGACCTTGGGCAAGCCACAGTTCTCTCAGAGCTGTTCTCTCAAGGGCAGTCCTCAGTCAGAGCTCTCTCGGCCCCACCTACCTCCCGGGGTGTCTGTTGTGGGGAGGGGAAGGGAAAAGAGATTGTAAGGTGCTCTGAGACTCCGAGTGAAGGGCGGGGTATAAATCCAATCTCCTCCTCCTCCTCCTCTTCTTCTTCCTCTTCCTCCTTCTCCCACCCGAGACCCTGGAGAGCGGCTGCCAGTCAGAGGAGGTGATATTGACCACAACTGGACAGCAGTCTAATCCAGTAGAAGGCAGCTTCATATGTGTTCATTTGAGATGTGGCGGCTCCCATATAAGGCATGGAAGCTTGCTTTTAGATAAATTTCTGATTTTTTAAAAAACATAAGTGTCCATTTTAGCTTACGTAAGCAGGGCAGTGTGTAGGAGAGTCAGTTTGGTGTAGTGGTTAGGAGCGCGGACTTGGGGACTTGATTCCCCACTCCTCCTCCACATGCAGCCGCTGGTGTGACCTTGGGTCAGTCACAAATTCTCTCCGAGCTGTTCTCTCAAGAGCAGTCCTTGGGAGAGCCCTCTCAGCTCCACCTGCCTCACAAGGTGCTTGTTGTGGGGAGAGGAATGGAAAGGAGACTGTAAGCCACTCTGAGACTCTGAGACTTTGATCCAGTAGAAGGCAGCGCCATGTGCTCACAATATGCCAGGGGTCATTTCCTGCAGGAGCGCACAGGAGCAGAGCTCCGGCAGTAAAGAGCCCAGGGGGTGGGCACATGCAACAAGCCCTGCCCCCTGCTCCTTCTCTCCCTCTTTCTTTCCCTCCTTCCCTCCTTATTTCCTTCTATTTCTTTCTTTCTTTTCCTCATTTTTTCTTCTTTCCTTCCCTCCTTCTCTCCTTCCTTCCCTGATTCCCTCCTTCTTTCCCTCCTTCTCTCTCTCTCTCTCTCTCTCTCTCTCTCTCT